>NC_063182.1:37234525-37373400 GCF_023159225.1 Perognathus longimembris pacificus
AGGTGAAAGTTCAGAATGGAAGTGTGACACTTCGTGTTGGCATTGATTGGTGACAGGATTCATCAGCATCATAGCTTTCTCAGGCAACAGGAAGTGAGTACATTTGTAGTGGCCTCTGCATATGGAATACCTGCTGGCATCTGCTTGCATCAACCAGCAGTGCTCTGTGGCTGTAGTGCATAGTGGGTGTGTCAATTGACCACATGGGTATGATCCCCTCATATGTTGGGTGGACAACTCCATGGAGTAGAAGTTTTTCTGATCATTTCACTGTGCACATGAAAAACAGCATCCTCTGAGGCAATCTAGTTGCATCCTCCCAAATGGCTATCATGCAAATAGCATCATGACACAGATGCCGACCCAAACATAACAAAGAAAACTTTCATCCCTGGGGCTTCTCTATCTGTGATCTTAGAAAAATCATACCACCTGTGGTGAAGAAGAAAAATAGGCAAACATGTTTTCAAACTCGTGTTTTTCTCCTGGAGGCAAGGCCTCAGATGCAGAGCCTCCGGGAAGAGTTTGACACATTCTTCCTTGGGGATTCACAAGAGGTTTTGATGAAAGAACATGGGCTGCAGTGTAAATCTTCTGCCAATAAAAAGACATGTATGCCTACATACAGACATATATGAATATACATACCTGGGACTGAACGCTTTACTTCCAGGCAGAATTACAGCCTGGCAGATGCTTCTGTGATGTGCCCTTTGATCCTCATACTCATTCTTCTCCAGCTTCCCCTTCTTCTCAAGTCCTTGGCTGGCACTAGCTGCTTTTCTACAATGAAGCAGCGAGCACACATGGATGGAGATGTGCTGATTGCTGGATTTTTCCCTCTCTACACTTTAGGAACAGATGTCAGTAACAGTGATGCTTTCAGGAAAGAAGACAATAAGCCGTAAGTAACTCATCATTCTATTTCCACTTACTGTTTTGTTTTCAGGATTGGCAATGGCTGAGGGAACTTGGGCGAGCACATCAATATTGCTGTCTTCTCTACCCTGACCTCCCATCCCTAGTGTACCAGAAACAGCTCAGTTTCATATTTCATTTTGCAAGTACGACTGAGTGATTTTCTGCCTGTCAGTTGAAGACTCTCGTTTCATTCAGTGTAGCTTCTCCTTTCCAGGGCTGTAAGTTCTTCACTTTATGCCACCATCTCTGTATCTTCTGAATCTCAGCTGTCATGCTTGATTACGAAGTGATGTTATTACAGACAACCTGAGTCAGTGGCAGGAATTCTGTACTAAAAGGTTACAGACACATTTCCTTCCACACTGGCCTGTGGTATGAAAATTTTTTTATGACACATATTTTGAGGAAATTGATTCAATTCTTATTTTAATCTGGTGGCTCATGATGTATTCCTCTCTACGCAAAAGGCTGATATCTGAGGATTGAGTGTCGAAGCCAATCTGGACATGAATGTCCTTGAGAATTTTATCTCCAATTACCCAGCCAAAAGCTGGAAGTGGAACACTGGCTTAAACAACAGAGTGCTGTCCTTGAGCAAAAAAGTTCAAGGAAAGTGGCCATGCTTTGGGTTAAAGCCCCAGAATGTGCGCATGCGCACGCACGCACGCACGTACACACATACACACACACTCATGGACACATTCTCCCTCCGTATGTGTGTGTCTATCTCTGTCTCTCTGTCTCTCTAGGTCTCTGTCTCTTTCTCTGTCTCTCTCTCTGTCTCTCTCTCTGTCTCTCTGTGTCTCAGTATCTTTTACTGTAGACAAGAATTTACTATATCAAACTAAGCACTCTGTCATTATTTCATGTCAGATACGGTCCACAAACCAAATATTCCCTCATGTACAAGGAAATGTTTTAACCTGTTCCCTGGCAAAAATAAATCTGCAGGTATTGCATCCATTGAAGTCATATGTTGTGAAATACTCCTCCTAAATTCCTAAATTTCTATGCTCATTATATAGGTTTTTCTTCAAAAACTACCAGTTTGTTTTATCCTTGGCTTTTGCCATTGAAGGAATCAACAAAAGTTCTCATCTTTTACACAATTTGACTCTGGGATTTCATATCTGTGATATCCAATATGGAAATTGGCTAGCATTTAAAAATCCCTTCATTTGCCTCTTTGGGAAGTACAAGAGTCCAAACTACTCCTGTATGAGAGAGAGCAAGTCCATAGCAGTGCTGACAGGACCGTCAGGATTAACATCTGCCTTGATTGGGACGTTACTAGGCCTCTACAGGTACCCACAGGTGAGGATGAGAAAGTGGGGCAATATGAAAGGAATGTCTAATTTGATGCCATTTCAGGTGATAGAAAAGAATGGTAGGAGGGCTGGGGATATAGCCTAGTGGCAAGAGTGCCTGCCTCGGATACACGAGACCCTAGGTTCGGTTCCCCAGCACCACATATACAGAAAACGGCCAGAAGCGGTGCTGTGGCTCAAGTGGCAGAGTGCTAGCCTTGAGCAGGAAGAAGCCAGGGACAGTGCTCAGGCCCTGAGTCCAAGGCTCAGGACTGGCCAAAAAAATAAAAAAGAATGATAGGAAAATACTGGATACATGAGCCTATTGAATTTGGTGATTTACAAAAAATAGAATTCAAAATAATTTTATTTTTATACTTCCATGTGTAGAAAAGAGGGCAGAGAAATTAGAGCAGGCAAAGGGATTCTTTTTTAAAAACAAGAAAGAGCAAATGATTTTGACGTGTGGAGATACGTTGATCAGTGTGCTGGTGGCTCATGACTGTAATCCCCATTAAGCAAGAAACTTTTACGTCTAGTTACCAAGCCAAAAGCAGAAAGTGACACATGTGAAAATTAGATCTAAAACATGACCATGAAATATGAAATCCATATGGAATACATACAAAGCCAAGTGTGTATATGCATGATCCATCTGGCTAGTTTATGCTATATAAAGGGATGGATTTCCATGATGTATTGTATGAACAAACAGCTGACAGGACAACAATAAATGAACAATGGAAAGCTGAAGCCTATCCTGTCTGAGGATGATAGATATTAAATGTGTGTGAAAAAGAGCAGAGAAATGGGGAGTGGAAGTAGATGGGAAAATACAACCTAATATTCAACGTACCCATGTACAATTGGACTTAGGAAAGGTGGAATGGGTGTGGTTGGTATAGATAGCAGTTATAGATAGAAATAATGACAGATATCAAAGGAATTGTATCAGTACATTGCACAACTATTAAAAACAATTTTAAAAAATTAAATGAAAAAAATGACTTTCTACCTAATTTTACTGGTTACTTAATATACTTCACCATAGAGATTTTGATAGATGGTAATATTCTCATTCATGGGCTGTTCAATTTTGATTTTTTAGCTTACCTTTGGGCCTTTTAATCATGTCCTGAGTGACCATAACAAGTTTCCTGCTCTGTATCAGATGGCCCAGAAGGACACATCGATAGCCACTGCCATGGTCTCCTTACTTCTTCACTTCAACTGGAACTGGGTGGATCTGTTTACCTTAGTAGATGAGAATGGTTTGTGGATTCTTCCTGCATTGAAAAAAGAGATGGCCAAGAACAGAGTTTGTATAGCCTTTGAGGTAGCGATTCCAACCCATGCTGTACGATACACACTCAAAGTCATGTCCATGTATAACCAGATAAATAAATCTTCAGCAAATGTTCTCATCATATACGGTGATAATGAATCCCTACTAGATTTAATGAGGTGTGTTGAGCAACTGTTAATAAAAGGTAAAGTTTGTATCCTGAACTCACAGTGGGATTTAACCATCAGGAAGAGATATTTCATGCTAGGTTCCTTGCATGTACCCCTCATTTTCTCACACCATCACCCAGATGTTTCTGGATTCACAGATTTTGTCAAGGCAGTAAACCCTTCCACATACCCACAAGACTTTTTCCTTGCTCGGCTGTGGTTTCTATCTTTCAATTGCTCAGATTCTGATTCTGACTGTGTAACGTGGGAGAACTGTCCTCATGATGCCTCCTTGGATTGGTTGCCTGGGCACATTTTTGACATGACTATGTCTGAAGACAGTTACAATATATACAATGCTGTGTATGCTGTGGCCCAGGCTCTCCATGAGATGCTTCTCAATCAAACAGAAGTACAAACAATGGGAAATAGGAAAGGGACAGTGCCTTCCCCTGCACAGGCAAGGCCTTCTGTTTCTGATGACATGAACCATCAGCACAGTCAATTCCTAGAGGAACTTCTTACCACATGAAATTTAATATTTTACTTATGTTCCCCAAATTAAAGTAATTATATTTTTGTAAATGTCTGTGAGGTTTTCTAGACATGAGTTCCCGTGTTCTTAAGGAGAACAGGCCAGTAAAAAGAAGAAATTAATTCCATATTTCTGTACATTCTTCTAGTTACTAATAACCTGCACATACACATATAATGTTTTGGTAAGTTATTAGCACGTTTTCCCTATAAGTTTCTAAGCATGACCTGCTGAGCAAAATAATCTATATTTTTCATAAGTCACCTAGTTTCATCCTACTTTAGATATTAAAACTTGCACAAGCTGAAACTATAACTATAGACACTAATAGAATTCATTGTTGTGGAAAACTCTAACTAGCCATCTGAAAATTGCTGCATTTATGGTTATTTAAATGAAATAGGTTTTTCTTGAAAAGAGGCCTTCTAGCACTTTGCTGAGTGACCTGTACTCAGGAAAACTATTTTTATTCCTCCAAATATTTGTTTCTGCAGTGCTATATCAGGTGTCTGTGCCTTTCTTGAATTATGAATTGGAGATTAAAGACACTAAGGAGCTTTCCTTAATTTGGCTTTCTGTCTAACCACTGGGGTATACGTCAACATAAGATGATGTATCTCTTGTAGCTGCACCCTTTTCTGAAGAATACCCAATTTCAGAATCCTGCTGGAGATCGGGTAATCTTAGAGGACAAAAGAAAATTGGAGGCAGAGTATGACATTGTGAACATTTGGAATTTTCCAGAAGGTCTTGATCTTGAGGTGAACATAGGAAAGTTTTCTCCATTTGCTCTACATGACCATCAACTGTCTTTATCTGAAGATATGGTAGAGTGGGCCATAGGAACTACAGAGGTGGGTTAGATTTAATTCAAATGATTTTAAGAACAGATAAGTAAGTGAAATTCACACTTTAAATGTAACATCTAATTGAATGACAGCAACTATCTCCTTTAATACTAGCTACTCAGTTCTGAATATCCTGGTTTGAAGTCAGGCCAAGCAGGAACACCTGTGAGACTCTTATCTTGATTTAACCACCACAAAAGAGGTTGTGGGTTCAGGCTGATGCTTCTAATCCTATCTACTTGGGAGGCTGACATCCTCAGATCTCACATAGTTCCTTTTAGAGCCCCACAAGGCAAAAAAAATCTGTCAGACTCTGTCATTAAACCACCAAAAACATAAGCTAGAGCTGTGGACCAAGCGGCAGATCACTAATCTTGAACAAAAACAGCTCAAGGACATTGCTTAGATACTGAGTTCAAGCTCCAGGATCAGCAAGAAAATTTCAGTTTATTTCTAAACGTGAATTTTGAATATTGTCATAAAATACAAATTGCATACTTCTTAGCAGGGTTCTAACACCGATGAAGTACCCAATTAATTGCTTTGTGTGTTTGAAAGGTTTGCTTGGTTCCCTTCTCTGGTGGTTTCATTTAATGGTTAGCTGAGCTGCTACTTAGGTATCTTTCATGAGAGGAATCATTGAATGAGGTAGCACATAAACCTTTTGTCATCACATGATGTGGAATGTATAGCAGCATTCAACCCACGGACTGGATTTATGTACATTTATAATACTATGCTAAAGAACTGAAGTCGTTCAAATAAGGGAACTTTTGGAATGTTAAGAAAAGCCTAAACAGTTTCTGACACATATCTGATGTTCCTCAGCCTGTTCATTCTGTGTGCAGTGAGAGCTGTGGTCCTGGATTCAGGAAATACCCTCAGGAGGGAAAGGCTGCCTGCTGCTTTGATTGCATTCCTTGCACAGAGAATGAGATGACCAATGGGACAGGTAAGTTCACGGCAGAGGGAGAAATACTTGTTTTCTCCTAGTGCCCCACAAACCATGCAAAGCACTACAAAACTTGTGTATTCGGGTTGAAGTCAAAGTCCTCCTTCACTCACTTAGTAGTAATTTAGTTGCAAAAATGGATGATACTGCTTCCTGTCTGAACTGTGTATAGGATTAACTTTTTCTAGTATATTGCATGCATGTTTATTTAACTACTCAGTAATGTTAGTGTATTTTCTATCATATGGAGTGCAAAATCTTTTTAAGAATGTGGTCTTCAACTTTGACAAAATTGCTTTTACATTATAAAGAAAACACAGATCTTCATTACCTAGTGCCCAGAACTGTTCTTAAAACAGAGCAAGTGCTCTGGTTAGGTACAAATGTTGTGCATGGCATGACTGTATAACTTCAAAGAATGATTACATTCTCTATTCCCTAGTACTTTACAGGTGAGTAGGAGAAGCAAATATCACAATGACAAGAAAGGACCACAGTGCTACTCTCTGTATTGCACAGAGACACACAGAAAAATGCAAGGTCTTCTAGTCATTTTATATAAGGACATTGTTGTACACAAAAGGCTGAGAATTATTATGGAAGCATGAAGAGATGTATGAAATTATTATTAGGACATTAGGAATGGCAAGAAAGAATATGAATGGTATTCGTTGCAAGTAAATAGTTTCAAGTAGACTTGTGGAAACAAGTGTAGGAACATGATGAAGTTAAAAAATAATACTAAACATGTCTGTTAATATTGGTCATATGAAGTTTGTGCTAGTCATGTTTGATATGTCAGAATTTTTTTCTAAGTAGGGATTTCCTAGTGTCCTTTTAAGTAGTGAAAAGGGAATAATGGTAACTTGTCTTCCTCACCAGATATGGAGGACTGTGTGAAATGCCCAGATCACCAGTATGCCAACACAGAGGGAAACCAGTGCCTCCTAAGAGCTGAAAGCTTCCTGGCTTATGGAGAGCCCTTGGGGATGGCCTTGGCCTGCATGGCTCTTTGCTTATCTACACTCACAGCACTTGTTCTTGGGGTCTTTGTGAAACATCACAACACCCCGATTGTCAAGGCAAATAACCAGGCTCTCAGCTACATCCTGCTCATCTCCCTCATCTTCTGCTTCCTCTGTTCCTTGCTCTTTATTGGCCGTCCCAACACAGTCACCTGCATTCTACAGCAAACCACATTTGGAGTTGCATTCACTGTAGCTGTTTCCACTGTCTTGGCCAAAACGGTAACGGTGGTTCTGGCCTTCAAGGTCACTTCTCCAGGGAGAAGGATGAGGTGGCTGCTGGTATCAGGGGCTCCTAACTTCATCGTTCCCATCTGCACCCTGATCCAGGTGACCCTGTGTGGACTCTGGCTGGGAACCTCTCCTCCCTTCATTGACACAGACACATACGCTGAACATGGACACATCATCATCCTGTGTAACAGGGGCTCCCTCACTGCCTTCTACTGTGTCTTGGGATACCTGGGCTCCCTGGCCGTGGCCAGCTTCACTGTGGCTTTCCTGGCCAGGGACCTGCCTGACACCTTCAATGAAGCCAAGTTCCTGACCTTCAGCATGCTGGTGTTCTGCAGTGTGTGGCTCACCTTCCTGCCTGTCTACCACAGTGCCCAGGGCAAGGTCATGGTGGCCGTGGAGGTCTTCTCCATCTTGGCTTCCAGTGCAGGGCTCCTGGGCTGCATCTTTGCCCCCAAGTGCTACATCATCTTGATAAGGCCAGATAGAAATTGTCTGCATGGCTTCAGGGATAAAAATCATAGAAGGAGAAATAAGCATTGTTAAGACCAAACTTATATATTTGAATACTATATACAGTTTCTGAACTAAATCTATAGTAATTTTCCAGTCTTATGTTTGTTTATAATATGGAAATTTTACTTCAATGAATAAGGGCCTATTCCTTACAATTTTTCTTGTGTGTTTTTCATTCCTTCTATTTACTATGTACTTAATATTTATCCCCTGTTCTTAGTGTCTTTTGAGCTACATCCTAGGTGAAGGGCCAGGTGTACACATAATGACACATAACACTGGTAAGTTCTCTCTTCTTGTGCCTCATCCATCCCAGCAGAGTGTTCAGGCACCCATCAAGGGAGCAGCAGGATATTACCAAGATAGCCTCAAGAAATCAGAGTGGGATGAGGACGCTTTTCATTTCACATGATAAAGGCCTGGTCGTTTATTCTTGAGAGTAGTTGTGTTGTGAAAAAATTGAGGGGGAAAAGGGAGAAAGAAGAGTCCCAAGAGAAAAAGAGATGGGGGTAGGGAATGAAAAACGGGAGAGAGAAAAGGAGAGAGAGAGGGATAGACAGAAAGACAGAGATGTCAGAGACAGAGAGAAGGAGAAAAATGGACTCGATGTATCATTACTGTGGCTACACACAGAAGGCAGACTGTTGACAGTAAGTGTTTAGGAATTTTGTTTTTACTAGCCAGATGTTATTTCTTTGTTGTTTTTTGCATTGTTTTATTGTTATTGTAAAGGTGGTGTACAAAGAGGTTAGAGTTACAAAAATCATAGAAAAAGTAAATTTCTTTTGGGACACTGTCACCCCATGCATCTCTGTGTCCCATTTTTGTCCCTCCCATCTCCACCCACAATTTTTATCCTTAATTTTCAACATAGTGTCCAGTGAGTACAAACTGCTTCATTTGTTTATACTTGGTCCCTCCATTTATGTGCCCCAACTTACACTCCTAAAGACAATAAATGAAAGAACAAGACCAAAGGGAAAGAAAACAAAAACAGTAACCAAGAAGAGCAAACCATTGATGCATTTACTTGAATTCATTTCAGTAAATAGCGTTTTATATGATAGGATGCACATAGCTATTGTTCCTTTGTCTTCCTGTCCTAGGAGTATCTTCCATTGCTCTCATTCTGTGTGAATGTCTACATACAAAGCACACAGGCATTTTCCTTTAATTTTTGTTTTTAGCACTAATTTTGCAGCTTCATCTAAGGGCTTGTTTACTGTCCCTGAGCTTTTTTTATTTGCTCATGGCTAGTACTCTACTACATGAACCACACATCCACTTCAGACTTCATGGTGATTAATTAGAGATAAGCGTTTCACAGACTCTTCTGCCCATTCTGGCTTTGAACTGAAAGTCTCAGATCTCAGTCTCCTGAGGAGATAGGATTATAGCCGTGAACCATTCGGTACCAGGCTATTGCTTCCTTTGTACTTATTTGTTATTTTTTCATATCAGGCACAACATTTTAATTTTTTTTTCTGTTTTGTTTTTAGATCAGTAAAAGAAACTGGGCACTAGAAGCTGCAGTGATCTAAGCAGCAGCAAGTTTGTGCATTTTTCCTTTTTTTTGTTTATATATGTTTATATTATCACACTGCTGGCACACTTTTATTTGCATGAAATTCTGCACCATATATACTAAATGTAGTAAAGTTATTTATCCCCAATCTCGTGTTGGGAGGGACCTATACTGGAAGATAATTTTCACCGAAACCTAATCAAACTTTGTTAAATGTATTGTGACAAGAGTATAAAGGATATGACAAATAACATTTTAACATTTAGCCATCAACATAAGAAAATGGGCTGCTATAGAAATTGTTTCAATTTTAAAAGGTCTTATATTCTACCCTCATTAAGATCCTCAGAGCTAAAGCATTTCTCCTTTTTTAATCCATGCCCCAGATGCTTTTGTGCTTTATCAAAGTACTGCTAATTATGATAGATCAGCCATACCTTTTAATTTAGTTCCAGTAGAATATCACACTGTTTTATGGCAAGGTGACAGAGGGCTGCCCAAAGGCTGCATTTTCAATAGCAAGAGCTATTATTTTCAACAGCTTTTATTTTCTTAAAATTTAAGTCTCCTTAAAATTTAAGCCACCAGTATTGTATGAGTTTGAGCTTAGCTTTTCCAAGTGTGTGGAAATACAGTATTTCTTTAATCAATGATTAGAATATTCTTGTTTTATTTTTATTTGCTAAGTATTAACGACTCAGAGAGTTAGGAGTTTTATCTAGATTTTGCTCAACTTTTGGGCGAAATTTTGCTTTCATTATTTCAACTTTAATCGCTTTTATGTTTATGAAGTGGAATAACTTAAGGAAATGCAGAGATTTTGATGAAATTGTTTTGGATATTGCTGTAGTGGAGATGACACAGTATCCCAAATCTCACATGCTCATATTAATATATCCCTTTGTAAAATGAAGAATGTTATTTGTTAAATGTAAAAGTACAAAATCTAATTACAAGCTGTATTTAACAGTCTTGATGTCTGATGACTATTTGGCTACTATATGACCTCTATTTTCTTTTTTGTTTTTTGGTCTCTTAAATCACACCATCTGATTTACACTTGCTTCTTTAAAAAGGCTCTCTTTTGATTTGCTATATATTGTTCCACATCACATGGTAACAACCTACTCAAGTGCTTTAAAAAAGTATTTTGAGGCTAAATCCCAAACCATTATGGTGAGCCATATAGATGGAGTAATAGCCACACTATCCTTTCCAGCATGGTGTTTGGAAATGGCTGAATCTCCCATTACAATAGAGGAGACAATGCGGAGCCTCACACCCTGGCAAGAGCACAATCCTGAAGGGATCCCAAAGGAAAATGACCACAAGGTCAATCATTTCAAAGTCGATACAATGAGGAAGGAAAGCAATGACTCTTCTTTTTTTTTATTATTTTTTAGTTTAATTTTTTTATTAATTGAACACAAATTTTTTTGACAACGTGTTGTGCAAAAAGGGAACAGTTACATAGTAGGGCAGTGTGTACATTTCTTGTGATATCTTACGCCCTGTTTTTCTTTCCCTTCTCTAGGTCAGGTAGACATATATACAATATACAATGTATCAAGAACATATACAGTAGCCACGTGGCCAGGCCCAAGAAAATTCGCCTAGGGCTTTAAATGTAATGTCGATATTAGACAATATGTCAACAGCAGTATTATATGAATGTAAATACATAACTTTTGAGCTATTGTATTCCACTGAGATGTCAATTTTTGACCTTTATATGTTGAGTAGTTGTTTGGTTTTAGTTACATACTGTTGGGTCCCTTCCCCAATCCTGTGGGAAATACTAATTGACAAGCAGTTTTTGGTTTCACAGACCTGGTCTCTACTGTCTCTGTCTCCCTTTCTTAACAGTCATATATCAGGGAGATCATGCCCCTTTGTTTTCTGTGTTCTAGGCTTGTCTTGCTCAACATTATTTGTTTGAGTTCTGACCATATCCCTGCGAATAACAATATTTCAACATTCCTAATCACTATGTAGTATTCCATTGTGTATAGGTACCATATTTTTTGGATCCATTCATCTGTGGAGGGGCATCTGGGTTGTTTCCATATTTTGGCTATTGTGAATTGTGCCGCGATAAACATGGAAGTACAAATGTCTTTTTGATATCTTGGGACCTGCTGTTCAGGATAAATGCCTAGGAGTGGTATGGCTGGGTCACAGGGTAGGTCTATATTGAGCTTTTTGAGAAACCTCCATACTGTTCTCCAAAATGGTTGTACTAATTTGCACTCCCACCAATAATGGAGAAGGGTTCCTCTTTCCCCGCACCCCCTCCAGCATTTGTTTCCTGAGTTCAGAGCATAGGCCATTCTAACTGCAGTGTGGTGGTATCTCAGGGTTGTTTTATTTGCATTTCCTTTACTACCAGGGATGTTGAACATTTCCTCATATGTTTCTTTGCCATTTTTATTTCTTCTCTTGGGAAGTCTCTCTTTAGCTCCTTTGCCCATTTCCTAATTGGTTTATTGGGCTTGGAGGGGCTTAGTTTTGTGAGTTCTCTGTAGATGACCGATATCAGGCCTTTGTCTGTTGCTGTGCTGGTAAATATCCTTTCCCATATGGTTGGCTGTCTTTCTGTTTTGGTGGCTATGTCCTTAGCTGTGCAGAAACTTTTTAATTTGTAGTATTCCCATTTGTCGAGTCTCTCCCCTATTTGTTGTGCCCCTGGGACTCTATTCAGGAAGTTCCTTCCTGTGCCTATAAGTTGTAGCGTCTTTCCTACTCTGTCCTTCAGTAGTTTCAAGGATTCAGGGGTGATATTGAGGTCCTTGATCCCTTTTGAGTTGATCTTGGTGCATGGTGATAGGCTTGGGTCTACTTTGAGTTTTCTGCATATGGCTGCCCAGTTCTCCCAGCACCAGTAGTTGAAGAGGCTATGTTTATTCCATTGTATGTCTTTAGCTCCTTTGTCAAATATCAGCTGACTGTAAGAGTGCGGTTTTATTTCTGGATCTTCAATTCTAATCCATTGGTCTTCCGACCTGTTTTTATACCAATACCAGGCAGTTTTTGTTATGATGGCCTTGTAGTAGAGCTTGAAGTCTGGTATTGTGATTCCTCCTACACTGCTTTTTTTTGCCTAGTGTTGCTCTAGCTATTCTAGGTCTTTTGCTGTTCCATATGAATTTATGGGTTGCTTTCTCTATTTCAGTGGAGAATGTAGCTGGGATTTTGATGGGGATTGCATTGAATTTGTATAACAATTTGGGCAATATGGCCATTTTCACTCTATTGATTCGGCCTACCCATGAGCATGGCAGGTCTTTCCATCTTCTTGTGTCTTCTTTGATTTCCCTTATTAGATTTTTATAGTTTTCATTAAATAGGTCCATCACGTCTTTGGTGTAGTTGATCCCTAGGTACTTTATTCTTTTTTTGGCTACTGTAAATGGAATTGTTTCCATAATTTGCTTTTCTGTTTGTCCATTGCTGGTGTACAGAAAAGCTGCTGACTTTTATGGATTGATTTTGTATCCTGCTACTTTGCCAAAATGGTTTATTAGGGGTAGGAGTTTGAGGACTGAGTTTTTTGGATCCTTCAGATATAAGATCATGTCGTCTGCAAATAGGGATAACTTGATTTCTTCCTTGCCGATGTGGATCCCTTTGATGTCCTCCTCTTGCCTTATTGCTATGGCTAGGGATTCCAGCACTATGTTGAAAAGAAGTGGGGAGAGTGGGCATCCTTGTCTTGTTCCTGAGTTTAGGGGGAATGATTTAAGTTTCTCTCTATTTAACATGATATCAGCAGTTGGTCTGTTGTATATGGCTTTTATTCTTTTGAGGAATATTCCATCTATTCCTGTTCTCTCCAGAGCTTTTAATAAGTATGGATGTTGTATTTTGTCAAAGGCTTTTTGGGCATCGACTGAGATAACAATGTGATTCTTGATTTTAGTTCTGTTGATGTGGTGAATTACATTGTTTGATTTACGGATGTTGAACCATCCTTGTGACTGTGGGATGAAGCCTACTTGGTCATGATGTATAATTTTCTTGATCAGTTTCTGGATCCTGTTAGCTAATATTTTATTGAGGAGTTTTGCGTCTGTGTTCATTAGTGATATTGGTCTGTAGTTCTCTTTTTTTTGTTGGGTCTTTGCCTGGTTTGGGGATGAGTATGATATTAGCTTCATAGAATGAGTTTGGGATTTCTCTCTCTGTTTCTATTTCACAGAAGAGTCTGAGGAGTATTGGTATTAGCTCCTCACTAAAGGTTTTATAGAATTCATTGGTGAATCCATCTGGGCCTGGGCTTTTCTTTGTTGGGAGGTTCTTGATTACCCCCTGTATCTCACTGTAAGTTATTGGTTTATTTAGTTGATTTATTTCTTATTGGTTCAGTTTGGGCAGTTGATACTTCTCTAAGAATTGATCCATTTCTGTAAAATTATTGTTTTTTACTGAGTAGAGGTTCTGGAAATAGCTCCTTATGATTGTTTGAATATCGTGTGTACTTGTTGTAATTTTTCCGGTGGAGTCCCTGATTTTACGTATATGAGTCTCTTCTGTTCTTTTTTTTTTTTTTTTGTAAGTCTTGCAAGGGGTCTGTCTATTTTATTTATTTTCTCAAAGAACCTGCTTTTAGTCTTATTTATTTGTTGAATGGTCTTTCTATTTTCAATCAGATTTATCTCTTCTTTAATCTTTGTGATCTCTCTCCTCCTAGTCATTTTAGATTCGATCATTTCTTGTTTCTCCAGTTGTTTTAGTTTCATCGTGAGATTATTCACCTGCTCTGCTTCCATTCTTTTAATGTGAGTGCTGAGGGCAATGATCTTGCCCCTCAGTACTGCCTTAGCTGTGTCCCATAGGTTTCTTTGTGATGTATTTTCATTGTCATTGTGGCTTATGAATTCATTGATTTTATCTTTAATTTGGTCTGTGGCCCAAGTGTTGGATAACAGTGTGGGGTTTAGCCTCCAAGAATGTGTATAGCCTCTGTGGTAACCGTTGTTATTCAGGGTTACCTTTAATCCACTGTGATCAGATATAATATGTGGGATGACGTCAATACTTTTGTATTTGCTGAGGTTCTTTGTGTGGGCTATGACATGGTCTATTTTGGAGTATGATCCATGGGCTGCTGAGAAGAAGGTGTATTGGGTCTCTGTAGGGTGGAAGATTATGTATAGATCTGTCAGATCCATTTGGGATATACTGTTACTTAGGTCCTCAGCTCCCTTGCTGATCCTCTGTGTGTTGGATCTGTCTCTTGGAGAGAGTGGGTATTAAAGTCACCCACTATGATTGTGTTTGTGTTTATCTTGTTCTGTAATTCTGTGACAATTTGCTTGACATATGTAGAGCCTCTTTTGTTCGGTGAGTATACATTTATCACCGTGATGTCTTGATTTTGGATTATTCTTTCTATTAAAATGTAGTTTCCTTCTTTATCTTTTTGAGTTGATTTTAATGAAAAGTCCAGCTGGTCTGAGATCAGGATGGCTACACTTGCCATTTTCCTAGGTGCGTTCAGTGACTCTTCTTTAGCTTAGAAAAAGACGTAATTATACGTGGCTACTCAGAATGGTGAATGCATTTTCAAAGGAAGATAATTAGCTATTTTTCTCGTTATACTCCCTGTCTCTATCAAAATAAAAAATAAAGTACTTGTAAAAAAGTAACTCAAAAAAGTTTTAAAAATCAGTAGGCCAAAAGCTGAATTGAGTTAAAAATGTAGAGAGGCCCAAGACACACTGGACTCATAGAAAATCATCAGAGGACAGGATTATTTCTCTTTGGTGTTGTGTGTGTGTGTATAAGATTTAATGTAAGATATTTTCATATATGAAGGTAAATATAAAATTTTTGCCCATCAAATTTTAATGCTGAACAATGTCTATAACTGCATAGTGGTTTGCAGGTTATATGCTTTATAAGACAGATTTTGCCTATCTACAAATTACTGGCAATAAATATAGACATCTTTCTCAATGGATGATGAAAAGCAAAGAGTAGAGACAAACTGCTTATTTTCCCACATGACAATAATATTGAAATAAAACACCACAAGCCTTTGAAATATATGATGGTATTAGATTATAATTTCATTTTCCATCAGAATAAAAAGCTACAATGTCAATAAATTAGAGATAATAATTTTCTTACTACATATATTTTAAATGAGTGAAATGAAATATACTGTTAGCATTTCCCTAGCCTCAGGTCCTCGGCAACTCCCACTAGCCCCCAGATCCACCCATACTTAATGAGCCACTCCTACTCACTACCTAACTACTTCCCCTTTACCCCCAGAGAGAGAAGCTGCCACCTGGATAAGGTGCAGACACCATATAGCTCCCTCTCCCATGGGAAATATGGCCCCACTAATAAAACTCCTTATGAACCTTCTTCTCCTGCCTGTGATTATCTCCGCAGGGTCCTCTGGGTTGGCCTGGACCTATGTTTCCTTGGAGCCAAACCCGGGATAGGCTCACCGGTGGATATGCACCCCCATTTCTGGGGGGATCCAAGCTGCCCCTGGGACCTATTCTGCTGTCCTAAGCCCACCCAGAGAGCCATCAAGTTTATTTCTGACCAAGCGCTCTACTTCCATCCACCACGACAATGTACAAATTCGCCCTCACACCCAGGGTAAGTGATCATGTAAACTAGGGCTTGGACCCAATTTTCCGATTATTGTAGGGCCACAGAGCACACCAAAAATCTGGGCACCAAGTTCCAAGCCCCACTCCAAATGACTGTAGCATAAGGCCACAGGGCCATGGCTTCAGGGCCACACTCCCCACTCGCTCTGAGACACAGGAACTGGGGTGATGACCCCATTGCTGATTGTCTCCTACATTTCAGCTGAACAGAGTAATACTGGGGATGCTTGGTATTTCACTCCTCAGCTCCGCTAATCTCTTACCAAGGGAGGGCCACAATCATCCCCCACAACAGATTTGAAACTCCAACCAGGGTGAGTGACCATTAGCTGGGAGCTTGTATTTTTCCATAAGGCAACGGGGCAACCATAAATCTTGGCTCCAAGTTCTGAACCCCACTCCCAGGGAAGGCCACCGGGCTGCCGACCTTAAGCCACTAGGCTAGGTGAAGGGAATCAGCAATTGTGGGTATTTGGAGTCAACTGATCTCTAGTTCAGTTCCGCTGGTCACTCATCAAGGGGGAAACAGTCTAAAATGCTTCAGGAAAGCTGCTCATGTTTGAGCCCAATCTTACAAATTTGGAGTACATAACTTCTATGAGCACTCAAGCAGATGGAGTTCTCTCTTTCTCTCCCTCTCTCTCTCTCTCTCTCTCTCTCTCTCTCTCTCTCTCTTTCTCTTTCTGCCTCTATGCCTGCCTGCCTGTGATGGGCTGGTACTAGCTTCCAAAGGTACCAATATTTGTTTAACATCTGCTTTGATTGATGTTTGTTAAGCTTGTTGATTCTGTTAACTTCTGCTTGTTGTTGGCTAAATACTAAGTTTTCTCTACCATTCACCACGTGGTGGACAATAGAATTGGGTAACAAATGCCATCTCTGTTCCATCAGGTTTCAAAAACTCTTGGAGGTGGAAGCCCTCCCATCCCCCAGGTGTTGGGCGTGTCAAATTCCTGGAGGCTGGGCAGTGATGTGGAGACCCAAGCTCCCAGTAACCCTGACTCCCTCCCTGAACTTTGTAACTGTGGCCTTGCAATTCAAATGTGCCTTGCAATTCAAGTGCTCAGAGGTGAAGGTGCCTTGCTGTGAGACTGCTAAGGATCTGACCAGCTCCGCTGCCATTATGCCATACCACATGTCTGTGTTCTGTTGTGTCCTGTCTCCCATCTCCTGGACCTTCTCTGGTCATAGAATCCCACTTCAGCTCCCCATTGGAGCTGAACTGGTTTCTCAAAATGTGGCTTCTCAATATCCTCGCCTGAAAATTTGTGAAAATTTTTGTTTGCTGGAAAAGTTTATGTTTTCTAAATCACCACGTGGTTCTAAAATATGGGCAAGATAATATCATTTTGCCACCAGAATTCCAGAAATCTCTACATGGCCAATTAAAAAAAAAATTCTAGAAGAGAGAAACTGCCACCTGGATAAGGTGCAGACGCCATGTAGCTCCCTCTCCTGTGGGAACTATGGCCCCACTAACAAAACCTCCTTATGAACCTTCTCCTGTCTGTGACTATCTCCGCATGGTCCCCTGGGATGGCCGGGACATAT
Source organism: Perognathus longimembris pacificus (assembly GCF_023159225.1). Taxonomy (NCBI): domain Eukaryota; kingdom Metazoa; phylum Chordata; class Mammalia; order Rodentia; family Heteromyidae; genus Perognathus; species Perognathus longimembris. The sequence continues at coordinate 37,252,027 of NC_063182.1, forward strand.
GCTTTCAGCTAAGAACCCACCCCTGGGTGATATGACTTCTTACCGTGGATTCCAGACGAACTTGGAAGTTTGCTTGCAGTCTCCCAGCTCCAAGTCTGCCCTGATCTGGAAAAAGAAAAGAGATGACATGATGTTACATGACCAGTGCATACCTGGTTCAGAAGATCTCCAGACCTTACCAACAAGACGGAGAAGAGACCTACAAGAAGCTTTTAGGCAGAATGCAGCCCAAACACTCTGCTGCTTGTGTCCTTCAGTCCTCACAAGACCCGATATTTAACTCTCAGCCCAGAATTTAGCATTTGCAACAATATATCCTTTCTAGTAAACACAGCGTAGTTATCGGTGGGTGTACCCTCCACTGGGTACTTTTCCACAGGCTCTCCCAAAGGTTTCACAGAATCTGAGAATGTAAATGTAGTTAGTTGTCCTTTCCTCTATATGATTCAATATACCTACAAAAGACGGTACAAACTTTGGATCTCTTGAGATGTTAAAGTGGAAAATGTTAAAAAAAAAAAAAAAATTCTAAGCATGCCCCAAAGCCTGTGCCCAACTGTCTGTCTGTCTGTCTGTCTGTTGGTAAAACACGTGAAAACTGGCATCATGGTTTCAAAATTACTTGCTTTTTGACTACTATTTTAACTAATTTTAAGTCTTGTGTTAAAGTGATCTTTGCAGCCTGTGGGTGGAGTCACAGTGAACAGCCTGGGGACAATCCTGACTCTTACCACCAGACACCAAGCCAATGAAAAAACCCAGGGTTTAAACCCAAACTGATCATGTTTGGGTGCAAGCAAATGTGTCTAAAAAAAACTCCAAAAGATTCAAATATGCAGCACATGGTATAAGTACAATGATGTAAAACCAGTGTGTTATACTTTATGTCCATCTATGCTAAAAGTCAAGTGTACATCTGATCCTGACAATTCTTTGGTATAGACTAAGATTGTGCTACTCGATTTCACTCTCGTGTGCTCTCATAAACTCTTTAAGATCAAGGGACCAGAGTCATTTTGGAACGAGTGTGCAAATGTGGCCGATAACCTCGATTTTCCTGACCCAGGATTAATATTTTGCTTTATAGGATGCAGGTTGATGTGTGCTAGCTGTGTGGACTGTGGCGGTCCATGGCTACAGGAAGCTGCCTCCACAGTCTGCTCCCAAACTGCCTGGTTTCACTACTAGTGATTTCTTATTTTCTCTCTCTTACATGGAAAACCGATCAGGGAATCTAGCAGTCCTGTGAAGATTTTGACAGGCGGAGTGCTCCTGCCCTGGCTCTGCCCCCAAGAATAACAATACCCCCCGGATTAGAGTTGGGTTTATAGCAGGCCTATCATGACCGAGTTGCAACCGAGACTTACTCCAAGGTTAAAAGCATCAGAGGCTGGGGATATGGCCTAGTGGCAAGAGAGTTTGCCTCGTATACATGAGGCCCTGGGTTCGATTCCCCAGCACCACATATACAGAAAATGGCCAGAAGTGGTGCTGTGGCTCAAGTGGCAGAGTGCTAGCCTTGAGCAAAAGGAAGCCAGGGACAGTGCTCAGGCCCTGAGTCCAAGGCCCAGGACTGGCCAAAAAAAAAAAGCATCAGAGTTGTGTTTGTTGGCCACGGAGTTGCATTGGAGTAGCACTGGTGTCTTCCCCCTCCATGTCTCAGAAACTGTCATGGCTGCTGCAGAGAGCAGACTTGGTTGGCCTTTGGTCTGTGTGGATTTTGTGACTATGAAGATGGTTAAAGGCCCAAGCCTTCTAAAATATGTTTAAAGTTGTCACCCTGCATAAACGAGTAGGACACCAGCCTACAAAAGCCTTAGTACTCAGAGTAAGCAACCAGGGAATATTGGGAGATTTCAAATGTCTTTAACCAGTCTCTGTAGAATTTTGCAGACAACCAAACAAGAGGTGTGACAATCTATCCAGGGGACTCTGAGATGCCACTACAGCCTCACCCAGATCCAACCCATCTCTCCTGCCTGCCTCCATCACACATGACTAACGAGGCCTACTGGTTCGGGATGGAAGACACAGCCACTTTGGATCCACTGAAGCTGATACTTTTACATTGTCCTGACCCTTTGCCCTCTTGATTGTTATTCATTTGTGCTCTCTTCCAACTGCCAGTAAGGTTAAATGATATGATTTTATTTGATGGCACATGTATCTCATTCAGTCTACTGTTCTCTGAGTGTGTTACATCAGAACTCTGGTAATATTTGTTGGTCAATTCTCAACAATTTACAGGTAAACTCTACTCCTATTGTTCTTCTGTTGATTTAATTGGAAATAAAAAGGGCTTTTATGGCTAAAACTCCTTGGGTTGCAGTTCGAAGCCAACACCAGGCAGGAAAAATATCCCTCTAAAACTCCATCTTCCAAATAACCAGCAAAGAGCCAGACTGGAAGCTTGGCTCAAGAGAATGAGCCAAATGCTGAAAGTGACACCGTGGCTCAAGTGGTAGAGCACTAGTCTAGAGCAGAAGTGCTCAGTGACAGTGTCCAGGCCTTGAGTTCAAATCCCGTGAATGCCAGCTGAGACAAGCTACCCAAACAATGAGCACCTAGACCTTTAGGATGAGGTCAAACCTGACAATGAAGAACCAAGGAGAGGAGAAAGAGGAGATGAACTCTCATCTTATATGGAGTGAATTTAAACTTGCCCTTTCAAAATTAATCAGAGCTAGAAGATCAAGAGAAATACTTGTTTACCCACCTATTGTCCATATCTGTCTATTTTCCATCTGGACAGAAACTTGAATTATTGCCTTGTTACTTGCTATTTGTCTAAATATGTGTGTGTGTGTGTGTATGTGTGTGTGTGTGTGTGTGTGTATGTATGTATATATTAGCCTCTGACTGGTTACTCCCAACGAGGCCACTATCCCTAAACACTTCCTTCCTGCCCCCAGTCCAGTTATTCCTCCTTCCGTGTAATGGGCCACAATTGGGTTTATGCTCCAAATGGAACTTTTCTGGCTTGTGCCAAGGGTGTGTTCTCCCATGTTGTTCATGTTAACTGGTCTTGTGAACTTGTCAGCCATTTTCCTGACCTTTTCAAAAGTCTCCTTTGACATGATGACATCCCTCACCCAGGACGCCACCTGGGAACTTGCAGTTCAAGGCCATCCTCTTGCTACACTGCTCTGCCCAGCATTGATCTGGACCCTGAAGACCCGAGCCCCAGTGACTCCTTGATGTGCCCACACTGCAGGAGGTAGCCAGAGGAGACCATGACACCCATTGGCCCTGATAACCATTCTCATGGAATGATGAGGACTTTTACCAACCAAACTGGACGGTACCAGGCCAAATGACGAATCAGGGACCCCTGACTACTTCACCCCTTTATAGCAGGAAGTAGCTCCAGAAGAAACAACCTCCAACCATTATCCCTGCCTGGTACCCCTCCTCTGTTATTAATAAACAACAAATGGGGGGATGTTAGCATTTCCCTAGACTCAGGTCCTCAGCTCATCCCACTAGCCCCCAGACCCACACATACCTCATGAGCCACTCCTACTCACTACCTAACTACTTCCCTAAGTTGGCAATATACCTTAACAGGATATGCAAGTTATCATTATAATAATAAAAAATGCTATTTCCAATTCAGCTGACAAGAAATTAGAAAGATTGTTATATCTGTAGCTACAGAGAGATACTTCCTGATGAAAACTCTTTCCAAAACAATGGTTTTTTCACTACAACTTTGACATCTTTATTCCTGGAAATGTGGATTAAAATTTCCTCATGGGTATTACAATTGGATAAAAGAAAGAAGAGATTTCCCCCCTCATTCATGGAGATCTTGTGTGACATATACAAATGCACCTGTTTTGAAAGAACAGGAAAAGAGTAATTGTGTGGGAGACACAGGTGTTGGAGATTTAGATATACGTTTAGAGGAGCTACTGTAGGGCTGGCTGGAGAGTGAAGCCTTAATAGATGGGAATGGTGAGAATGGACAGAGGAATATTGTCCCCACCACAATGCGTACCACAGCACTTAGACATCGGTGCTACTGCGGGACATCTTTAGCAAGAGAGCATGTCCCAGAAGTAGTCATTGATGTTGTTTGTGGCACAGAAGTTCAGTCTCCACATGGACCCACAAAAACTGAATAACCCCGTGAATAAATAGGCTAAAGCTAAAAGGGAGATTTCTCAGAGTAAGAAAAAAAAAGACTAATAGACACATGAAGAGATGTTCCACATCTCTGGCCATAAAAGAAATGCAAACCAAGACAACATTGGGATTTCACCTCAACCCAGTAAGAGTGGCCATTATCAATTAAACTAATGATAAAAAATGCTGGCGGGGATGTGGCCAGAAGAGAACGTCACACATTCTTGGTGGGAAAGGAAACTTATTCAGTTGAGTTACTTTAGAAAGCAGTATGGAAGTTTCTCAAAGAGTAAACATAGATCTTCCTATCACCCAGCAATCCCACTCCTGGAAATATACCCCAAAACACATCAACAAGGCTACACTAAAACTACCAGCGCAATCATGTTCATTGCAACATTATGGAATCAGCCCAGTTGCCCATCGGTAGAGGTAGAAAAATGGTTGAAGAAAATGTGATATATACAACAATGGAATTCTATGATTCTATCAGAAAGAATGCTATTGTCCCATTCATAAGGAAATGTAAAGACTTGTATAGAAGTATATTAAAGAAAGCAAGCCAGATCCAAAGAAACATAGACTGCATGGTTTTCCTCACTGATGATAATAGCTCAATAGTTATGTGCATATGAGTATATACCATGATGCTTACCGAAATGAATTTCAAGAAGTGGAAACAAGAGGGTTATTTATTAGTGTATTGTTTTCAGTTAATTCTTTTTTTTATTCATTTGGTTGTTTTCTGTTGTCACTATTTCCAATTTATGTATCCTTTGTCCTGTATATAACATTCTCTGATTTGGAGAAGAGAAGGGGAATGACGGAAATAGTGAGACAAAGGATGTACCAATGCACCATTGATACCAGACTGTATATGGGAAACAAACTTTACTACTTGGAGGGATGTGAGTCGGGGAGGGGGGAAAATGGGTGTAAGTAAGGGAAAGGAAATAACTGTTCAAAAACAAATGTACTCCTGGCCTTACTTATGCAACTGTCTCCCCGCTGTACATCAGCTTTACAATTAAAACATTTTAAGGAAAACCAAATCAATAAAATACAAACAGAAAAATTGCCAACTCAAGAGAGAAAATCTAACCCTCCTGACACAGGCATAATGAACAGGATCCAGGAAGAAATATACAAGAAGAAACATTTAAGAGATTGAGGAAGTAACCAGAAATCTTATATGAAGAAAAATCCCCGTGTGGTTGAACAAGTTTATATTCCCACCAACAATGTAGTAGTGTTCCCGTTTGGCCACATTCCCTCCAGCATTTGTTAAAATTAAGTTTTCCTGGTAATGGACATTCTTACTGGGGTGAGGTAGACTCTCAGTGTTGTTTTGATTTCCATTTCTTTTATGGCCAGCACTCTAGAGGACTTCTTCATGTGCCTCTTGGCCATTCTCATTACCTCTTCAGAGAAGTCTCTTGTTCAACCCTCTGGATAGCAGTATGGAGGTTCTTCAGAAGACTAAACATAGAGCTCCTGAATGAGCCAGCAGTCCCACTTTGGGGCATCTACCCAAAAGATTACAAGCAAGACCACACTAAAGCCACCAGCACAACAATGTTCATCACAGCACAGTTTCTCATTGCTAACAAATGGAACCAACCCCCAGTCTCCACTAGACAAGTGGATCAGGAAAATGTAGTACATATATACAGTGGAACTCTATGCCTCTACCAGAAAGAACGACATTGCTCCATTAATAAGGAAATGGAAGGGCTCAGAAAAAATCATACTAACTGATGTGAACCAGACCCAAAGAACATGGAATCTATAATTTCCCTCATAGGGAATAATTAGTACATGTTTAGGTTAGTCATAGCAGAACATCACAATAGCTCTAAAGCTATTCCCTTATGAACACATTAGATGATACTAAGCAAAATGAACTCCAAGTTACAAAAACAGTTATTGTAGTTATTTTCAAAAAAAGCCATGTGAAACTGTACCTTTTTTTCTCTTTTGTATTCCCTTCCTGTCACTTTTTCTCTGCTATTACTGTAACTGATGTTGTACCCCAGATACTGTATATATGTGTATTGGAACTAGGGAAGAGAAAGGGAATACCAAAATCAAGAGACAACAGATAAAAAGACAAACCACTGCAATAGCAATACTTACAAAATCAATAGATGTAAACCATCTGTACAACTCATGCAGGGGGAGGGAAGTGGAAAGGGGGAAATGAGGGAGGAAGTAACAAGTTGGATGAGAAATGTAGTTGTCTTAGAGATGAAACTGTAAACCCTCTGTACTTCCTTTGAAAAGAATGAAGAAAAAAAAAAAAGGAAAAGGAAAAAAGGACAAGCCCAGGATCAGATGGAGTTCCAGCTCAATTCTGTATGACTTTTCAAGATGAAGTAGCACTAATATTTCTCAAGCTTTTCCATGAATTGGAAATAGATGGAACAATTCCAAACTGATTCCCAAAACCAGGTAAGGGCCAAACACAAAAAGAACTACAGAAAAATTTCTCTGAGGAACACACCTGCAAAGCTCTTCAACGAAATAATAGCCAATAGAAACCAGAAACAAATGAAAAAAAAATATTATGGCCAAGTACGCTTCATCACACAGATGCAAGGCTGGTTTAACATACATAAATCAATAAATATATTTCATGACATCCACAGCATCACACACAAGAGCCATATAACCCTTTGAATAAGTGTAGAAAAAGAGTGAGAAAGTACAAACTAATTCTTTTTAAAAGCTTTGGAGACGTTCTAGTTACAAGGAAAATTCATTAAAACAATAAAGATATATATGACAGACCAACAGCCAATATCATACTGAATGGGGTAAAACTAAAAACATTTCCCCTAAAAAAGGGCAGAGGGAAGTATATACAGTCTCTCCACTCATCTTCAGTATAGGTCTAGAATTACTACTCATAGCAGTCATGAAAGAAAAAATATATAAAAAGGAGTCCTATAAGGAAAGAAACGAAACTACCTCTATTTGAAAATGACATGATTTTATTTTTTTTTCTAAGACACAAAAAGCTATATCTACAAGAGCCATGACCTTAGAAATAACCAATCAGTTTGGCAAAGAAACAGAATACAAAATTCACTCACAAAATCCATATGCCTTTCCATATGGTAGACATGTACAAGCTGAAAGGGAAATAAAAAACAACAACTCCATTTGTAATGGCCTAAAACAACAACAAACAAACAAACAAAGATACAGGAAAAAACCAAACCCAGCAACTAGGAATTAACCCAACCAAACAGGTAAAGGAGCTTTATGGTGAAAACTAAATAAGTCTGAACAAAATAATCAAAGACAACAGGGCGAGGTTCACCATTTTCATTAGTTCATGTTCATGGATACCCAAAGGCAATATTGTGAAAATGGCTAATTAGATGAAATGGCCATACTGCCGAAATGACATACTATGGCCCGTTTCTCTGGGGCCTTTGAGGTGTCTACATGGAAGTGTGTTATATTTCAACAAGAGAAAACAGAGAGTTGTTTTTGATATTGACTAGGGCTTATGATAGAGATGAATGGCATCTTTACCACGTGTTCTCAGAGAGGTGCATCATGAAAATAACTTGATCTTTATTAAAATGTTTAGAAAAAAATTCCCCGTTTGAAGGTGAAAGTTCAGAATGGAAGTGTGACACTTCGTGTTGGCATTGGTTGGTGACAGGATTCATTAGCATAGTAGCTTCCTTAGGCAACAGGAAGTGAGTACATTTGTAGAGGCCTCTGCATATGGAATACCTGCTGGCACCTGCTTGCATCAACCAGCAGTGCTCTGTGGCTGTAGTGCATAGTGGGTGTGTCCACTGACCACATGGGTATGATCCCCTCATATGTTGGGTGGACATCTCCATGGCGTAGAAGTTTTCTTACCATTTCACTGTGCACATGAAAAACAGCATCCTCTGAGGCAATCTAGTTGCATCCTCCCAAATGGCTATCATGCAAATAGTATCATGACACAGATGCCGACCCAAATATAACAAAGAAAACTTTCATCCCTGGGGCTTCTCTATCTGTGATCTTAGAAAAATCATACCACCTGTGGTGAAGAAGAAAAATAGGCAAACATGTTTTCAAACTCTTGTTTTTCTCCTGGAGGCAAGGCCTCAGATGCAGAGCCTCCGGGAAGAGTTTGACACATTCTTCCATGGGGATTCACAAGAGGCTTTGATGAAAGAACATGGGCTGCAGTGTAAATCTTCTGCCAATAAAAAGACATGTATGCGTACATACAGACATATATGAATATACATACCTGGGACTGAACGCTTTACTTCCAGGCAGAATTTCAGCCTGGCAGATGCTTCTGTGATGTGCCCTTTGATCCTCATGCACATTCTTCTCCAGCTTCCCCTTCTTCTCAAGTCCTTGGCTGGCACTAGCTGCTTTTCTACAATGAAGCAGCGAGCACACATGGATGGAGATGTGCTGATTGCTGGATTTTTCCCCCTCTACACTTTAGGAACAGATGTCAGTAACAGTGATGCTTCCAGGAAAGAAGACAATAAGCCGTAAGTAACTCATCATTCTATTTCCATTTACTGTTTTGTTTTCAGGATTGGCAATGGCTGAGGGAACTTGGGCGAGCACATCAATAGTTGCTGTCTTCTCTACCCTGACCTCCCATCCCTAGTGTACCAGAAACAGCTCAGTTTCATATTTTATTTTGCAAGTACAACTGAGTGATTTTCTGCCTGTGAGTTGAAGACTCTCGTTTCATTCAGTGTAGCTTCTCCTTTCCAGGGCTGTGAGTTCTTCACTTTATGCCACCATCTCTGTATCTTCTGAATCTCAGCTGTCATGCTTGATTATGAAGTGATGTTATTACAGACAACCTGAGTCAGTGGCAGGAATTCTGTACCAAAAGGTTACAGACACATTTCCTTCCACACTGGCCTGTGGTATGAAAATTTTTTATGACACACATTTTGAGGAAATTGATTCAAATTCTTATTTTAATCTGGTGGCTCATGATTGTATTCCTCTCTACGCAAAAGGCTGATATCTGAGGATTGAGTGTCGAAGCCAATCTGGACATGAATGTCCTTGAGAATTTTATCTCCAATTACCCAGCCAAAAGCTGGAAGTCGAGCACTGGCTCAAGCAACAGAGTGCTGGCCTGGAGCAAAATACTTCAAGGAAAGTGGCCATGCTTTGGTTTCAAGCCCCAGAATGTGCGCATGCGCACGCACGCACACACGCACGCACGCGCACACACACACACACATAAATACACACACTCATGGACACATTCTCCCACTGTGTGTGTGTCTCTCTGTGTCTCTATGTGTCTGTGTCTCTCTCTGTCTCTCTCTCTCTGTCTCTCTCTGTCTCAGTGTCTTTTATTGTAAACAAGAATTTACTATATCAAACTAAGCACTGTGTCATTATTTCATGTCAGATACGGTCCACAAACTAAATATTACCTCATGTACAATGCAATGTTTTAATCTGTTCCCGGGCAAAAATAAATCAGCAAGAATTGCATCCTTTGAAGTCATATGTTGTGAAATACTCCTCCTAAGTTCCTAAATTTCTATTCTCATTATATAGGTTTATCTTCAAAAACTACCAGTTTGTTTTATCCTTGGCTTTTGCCATTGAAGGAATCAACAAAAATTCTCATATTTTACACAATTTGACTCTGGGATATCATATCTATGATATTCAATTTGGAAATTGGCTAGCATTTAAAAATTCCTTCATTTGCCTCTTTGGGAAGTACAAGAGTCCAAACTACTCTTGTATGAGAGAGAGCAAGTCCATAGCAGTGCTGACAGGAACGTCAGGATTAACATCTGCCCAGTCTGGAACATTGCTAGGCCTCTACAGGTACCCACAGGTGAGGATGAGAAAGTGGGGCGATATTAAAGGAATGTCTAATTTGATGCCATTTCAGGTGATAGAAAAGAATGATAGGAAGATACTGGATATATGAGCCTATTGAAGTTTGTGATATACAAAAAATAGAGTTCAAAATAATTTTATATTTATTGTTCCATGTGTAGAAAAGAAGACAGAGAAATTAGAGCAGGCAAAGGTTTTTAACAATGATTTTAGCAAATGATTTTTACATGTGGAGATACGTTGATCAGTGTGCTGGTAGCTCATGACTGTAATCCCCATTCAGCAAGAAACCTTTATGTCTAGTTACCGAGCCAAAAGTGGAAAGTGACACATATGAAAGTTAGATCTAAAACATGACCATGAAATATGAAATCCATATGGAATACATACAAAGCCATGTGTGTATATGCATGATCCATCTGGCTAGTTTATGCTATATAAAGGGATGGAATTCCATGATATATTGTATGAACAAACAGCTGACAGGACAACAATAAATGAACAATGGAAAGCTGAAGCCTATCCTGTCTGAGGATGATAGATATTAAATGTGTGTGAAAAAGAGCAGAGAAATGGGGAGTGGAAGTAGATGGGAAAATACAACCCAATATTCAACGTACCCATGTACAATTGGACTTAGGAAAGGTGGAATGGGTGTGGTTGGTATAGATAGGAGTTATAGATAGAAATAATGACAGAGATCAAAGGAATTGTATCAGTACATTGCACAACTATAAAAAACAATTTAAAAAATTAAATGAAAAAAATGACTTTCTACCTAATTTTACTGGTTACTTAATGTACTTCACCAGAGAGATTGTGATAGATGGTAATATTCTCATTCATGGGCCATTCAATTTTGATTTTTTAGCTTACCTTTGGGCCTTTTAATCATGTCCTGAGTGACCATAACAAGTTTCCTGCTCTGTATCAGATGGCCCAGAAGGACACATCGATAGCCACTGCCATGGTCTCCTTACTGCTTCACTTCAACTGGAACTGGGTGGATCTGTTTACCTTACTAGATGAGAATGGTTTGTGGATTCTTCCTGTATTGAAAAAAGAGATGGCCAAGAACAGAGTTTGTATAGCCTTTGAGGTAGCGATTCCAACCCGTGCTGCACCAAACACTCTCAAAGTCATGTCCCTTTATAACCGGATTAATAAATCTTCAGCTAATGTCCTCATCATATATGGTGATAATGAATCCCTACTAGATTTAATGATGTGCATTGAGCAACTGTTAATAAAAGGTAAAGTTTGTATCCTGAACTCACAGTGGGATTTAACCAACAGGAAGAGATATTTCATGCTAGGTTCCTTGCATGTACCTCTCATTTTCTCACACCATCACCCAGATGTTTCTGGATTCACAGATTTTGTCAAGGCAGTGAACCCTTCCACATACCCACAAGACGTTTTCCTTGCTAGGCTGTGGTTTCTGTCTTTCAATTGCTCAGATTCTGATTCTGACTGTGTAACGTGGGAGAACTGTCCTCATGATGCCTCCTTGGATTGGTTGCCTGGGCACATTTTTGACATGACTATGTCTGAAGACAGTTACAATATATACAATGCTGTGTATGCTGTGGCCCAGGCTCTCCATGAGATGCTTCTCAATCAAACAGAAGTACAAACAATGGGAAATAGGAAAGGGACAGTGCCTTCCCCTGCACAGGTAAGGCCTTCTATTTCTGATGGCACGCACTATCAGCACAGTCAATTCCTAGAGGAACTTCTTACCACATGAAATTTAATATTTTACTTATGTTCCCCAAATTAAAGTAATTATATTTCTGTAAATGTCTGTGAGGTTTTCTAGACATCAGTTCCTGTGTTCTTAAGGAGAACAGGCTTGTAAAAAGAAGAAATTAATTCCATATTTCTGTACATTCTTCTAGTTACTAATAACCTGCACATACACATAGGTAATGTTTTGGTAAGTTATTAGCACCTTTTCTGTATGATTTTCTAAGCATGACCTGCTGACAAAAGAATCTATATTTTTCATAAGTCACCTAGTTTCATCCTCCTTTAGGTATTAAAACTTGCACAAGCTGAAAGTATAACTATAGACACTAATAGAATTCATTGTTGTGGAAAACTCTAACTAGCCATCTGAAAATTGCTGCATTTATGATTATTTAAATGAAATAGGTTTTTCTTGAAAAGAGGCCTTCTAGCACTTTGCTGAGTGACCTGTACTCAGGAAAACTATTTTTATTCCTCCAAATATTTTCTTCTGGAGTGCTTTATCAGGTGTCTGTGCCTTTCTTGAATTATGAATTAGACATTAAAGACACTAAGGACCTTTTCTTAATTTGGCTTTCTGTCTAACCACTGGGGTATACTTCAACATAAGATGATGTATCTCTTGTAGCTGCACCCTTTTCTGAAGAATACCCAATTTCAGAATCCTGCTGGAGATTGGGTAATCTTAGAGGACAAAAGAAAATTGGAGGCAGAGTATGACATTGTGAACATTTGGAATTTTCCAGAAGGTCTTGATCTTGAGGTGAACATAGGAAAGTTTTCTCCATTTGCTCTACATGACCATCAACTGTCTTTATCTGAAGATATGGTAGAGTGGGCCATAGGAACTACAGTGGTGGGTTGGATTTAATTCAAATGATTTTAAGAACAGATAAGTAAGTGAAATTCACACTTTAAATGTAACATCTAATTGAATGCCAGCAACTATCTCCTTTAATACTAGCTACTCAGTTCTGAATATCCTGGTTTGAAGTCAGGCCAAACAGAAACACCTGTGAGACTCTTATCTTGATTTAACCACCACAAAAGAGGTTGTGGGTTCTGGCTGATGCTTCTAATCCTATCTACTTGGGAGGCTGACATCCTCAGATCTCACATAATTCCTTTAAGAGCCCCACCAGTCAAAAAATCTGTGAGACTCTGTCATTAAACCACCAAAAACATAAGCTAGAGCTGTGGACCAAGCGGCAGATCACTAATCTTGAACAAAAACAGCTCAAGGACATTGCTTAGACACTGAGTTCAAGCTCCAGGATCAGCACCCTCCAAGAAAATTTCACTTTATTTCTAAACGTGAATTTTGAATATTGTCATAAAATACAAATTGCATACTTCTTAGCAGGGTTCTAACACCGATGAAGTACCCAATTAATTGCTTTGTGTGTTTGAAAGGTTTACTTGGTTCCCTTCTCTGGTGGTTTCATTTAATGGTTAGCTGAGCTGCTACTTAGGTATCTTTCATGAGAGGAATCATTGAATGAGGTAGCACATAAACCTTTTGTCATCACATGATGTGGAATCCATAGCAGCATTCAACCCACTGACTGGATTTATGTACATTTATAATACTATGCTAAAGAACTGAAGTCGTTCAAATAAGGGAACTTTTGGAATGTTAGGAAAAGCCTAAACAGTTTCTGACACATATCTGATGTTCCTCAGCCTGTTCATTCTGTGTGCAGTGAGAGCTGTGGTCCTGGATTCAGGAAATACCCTCAGGAGGGAAAGGCTGCCTGCTGCTTTGATTGCATTCCTTGCACAGAGAATGAGATGAACAATGGGACAGGTAAGTTCACGGCAGAGGGAGAAATACTTGTTTTCTCCTAGTGCCCCACAAACCATGCAAAGCACTACAAAACTTGTGTATTCGGGTTGAAGTCAAAGTCCTCCTTCACTCACTTAGTAGTAATTTAGTTGCAAAAATGGATGATACTGCTTCCTGTCTGAACTGTGTATAGGATTAACTTTTTCTAGTATATTGCATGCATGTTTATTTAACTACTCAGTAATGTTAGTGTATTTTCTATCATATGAAGTGCAAAATCTTTTTAAGAATGTTGTCTACAATTTGACAAAATTGCTTTTACATTATAAAGTAAACACAGATCTTCATTTCCTAGTGCCCAGAACTGTTCTTAAAACAGAGCAAGTGCTCTGGTTAGGTACAAATGTTGTGCATGGCATGACTGTATAACTTCAAAGAATGATTACATTCTCTATTCCCTAGTGCTTTACAGGTGAGTAGGAGAAGCAAATATCACAATGACAAGAAAGGACCACAGTGCTACTCTCTGTATTGCACAGAGACACACAGAAAAATGCAAAGTCTTCTAGTCATTTTATATAAGGACATTGTTGTACACAAAAGGCTGAGAATTATTATGGAAGCATGAAGAGATGTATGAAATTATTATTAGGACATTAGGAATGGCAAGAAAGAATATGAATGGTATTCGTTGCAAGTAAATAGTTTCAAGTAGACTTGTGGAAACAAGTGTAGGAACATGATGAAGTTATAAAAATAATACTAAACATGTCTGGTAATCCTTGGTCATATGAAGTTTGTGCTAGTCATGTTTGATATGTCAGAATTTTTTTCTAAGTAGGGATTTCCTAGTGTCCTTTTAAGTAGTGAAAAGGGAATAATGGTAACTTGTCTTCCTCACCAGATATGGAGGACTGTGTGAAGTGCCCAGATCACCAGTATGCCAACACAGAGGGAAACCAGTGCCTCCTAAGAGCTGAAAGCTTCCTGGCTTATGGAGAGCCCTTGGGGATGGCCTTGGCCTGCATGGCTCTTTGCTTATCTACACTCACAGCACTTGTTCTTGGGGTCTTTGTGAAACATCACAACACCCCGATTGTCAAGGCAAATAACCAGGCTCTCAGCTACATCCTGCTCATCTCCCTCATCTTCTGCTTCCTCTGTTCCTTGCTCTTTATTGGCCGTCCCAACACAGTCACCTGCATTCTACAGCAAACCACATTTGGAGTTGCATTCACTGTAGCTGTTTCCACTGTCTTGGCCAAAACGGTAACAGTGGTTCTGGCCTTCAAGGTCACTTCTCCAGGGAGAAGGATGAGGTGGCTGCTGGTATCAGGGGCTCCTAACTTCATCATTCCCATCTGCACTCTGATTCAGGTGACCCTGTGTGGACTCTGGCTGGGAACCTCTCCTCCCTTCATTGACACAGACACATACGCTGAACATGGACACATCATCCTCCTGTGTAACAAGGGCTCCCTCACTGCCTTCTACTGTGTCTTGGGATACCTGGGCTCCCTGGCCCTGGCCAGCTTCACTGTGGCTTTCCTGGCCAGGGACCTGCCTGACACCTTCAATGAAGCCAAGTTCCTGACCTTCAGCATGCTGGTGTTCTGCAGTGTATGGCTCACCTTCCTGCCTGTCTACCACAGTGCCCAGGGCAAGGTCATGGTGGCCGTGGAGGTCTTCTCCATCTTGGCTTCCAGTGCAGGGCTCCTGGGCTGCATCTTTGCCCCCAAGTGCTACATCATCTTGATAAGGCCAGATAGAAATTGTTTGCATGGCTTCAGGGATAAAAATCATAGAAGGACAAATAAGCATTGTTAAGGCTAAACTCAAATATTTGAATATTATATACAGTTTCTGAACTAAATCTATAGTAATTTTCCAGTCTTATGTTTGTATATAATATGGAAATTTTACTTCAATGAATAAGGGCCTATTGCTTACAATTTTTCTTGTGTGTTTTTCATTCCTTCTATTTAATATGTACTTAATGTTTATCCACTCTTCTTAGTGTCTTTTGAGCTAAGTCCTTGGTGAAGGGCCAGGTGTACACATAATGACACATAACACTGGTAAGTTCTCTCTTCTTGTGCCTCATCCATCCCAGCAGGGTGTTCAGGCACCCAGAAAGGGAGCAGCAGGATATTACCAAGATAGCCTCAAGAAATCAGAGTGGGATGAGGACGCTTTTCATTTCACATGATAAAGGCCTGGTCATTTATTTTTTTTTTTAATTTTTTTTATTATTAATTAAGCAAAAAAAATTTTTTTACAAGGTTGTGTGCAACGAGGGTACAGTTACATAGTAGGGCAGTGTGTACATTTCTTGTGATATCTTACAACCTGTTTTTCCATCCCTTGTCTAGGTCAGGTAGACCCATATGCAATTTACAATGTATCAAGCACATATACAGTGTTCACAGACTTGGTCTCTACTGTCTCTCCATCTCCCTTTGTTAACAGTCATATATCAGGGAGATCATGCCCCTTTGTTTTCTGTGTTCTAGGCTTGTCTCGCTCAACATTATTTGTTCGAGTTCTGACCATTTCCCTGCGAATAACAATATTTCACCATTCCTAATCGCTATGTAGTATTCCATTGTGTATAAGTACCATATTTTTTGGATCCATTCATCTGTGGAGGGGCATCTGGGTTGTTTCCAAATTTTGGCTATTGTGAATTGTGCCGCAATAAACATGGAAGTACAAATGTCCTTTTGATATCTTGGGTTTTGCTGTTTAGGATAGATGCCTAGGAGTGGTATGGCTGGGTCATAGGGTAGGTCTATATTGAGCTTTTTGAGAAACCTCCATACTGTTCTCCAAAGTGGTTGTACTAATTTGCACTCCCACCAACAATGGAGAAGGGTTCCTCTTTCCCCACAGCCCCTCCAGCATTTGTTGTTTCCTGAGTTCAGAGTATAGGCCATTCTAACTGGGGTGAGGTGGTATCTCAGGGTTGTTTTTATTTGCATTTCCTTTACTAGCAGGGATGTTGAGCATTTCCTCATGTGTTTCTTTGCCATTTTTATATCTTCTCTTGTGAAGTCTCTCTTTAGCTCTTTTGCCCATTTCCTAATAGGTTTATTGAGCTTGGAGGGGCTTAGTTTTTTGAGTTCTCTGTAGATGACAGATATCAGGCCTTTGTCTGTTGCTGTGCTGGTAAATATCCTTTCCCATATCGTTGGCTGTCTTTCTATTTTGGTGGCTATGACCTTAGCTGTGCAGAAACTTTTTAATTTGTAGTAGTCCCATTTGTTGAGTCTTTCCCCTATTTGTTGTGCCCCTTGGACTCTATTCAGGAAGTTCCTTCCTGTGCCTATAAGTTCTAGTGTCTTTCCTACTCTGTCCTTCAGTAGTTTCAAGGATTCAGGTCTGATGTTGAGGTCCTTGATCCATTTTGAGTTGCTCTTGGTGCATGGTGATAGGCTTGGGTCTACTTTGAGTTTTCTGCATATGGCTGCCCAGTTCTCCCAGCACCAGTAGTTGAAGAGGCTATGTTTATTCCATTGTATGTCTTTAGCTCCTTTGTCGAATATCAGTTGGCTGTAAGAGTGCGATTTTATTTCTGGGTCTTCAATTCTAATCCACTGGTCTTCCGATCTGTTTTTATACCAATACCATGCTGTTTTTGTTATGATGGCCTTGTAGTAGAGCTTGAAGTCTGGTATGGTGATACCTCCTGCACTATGTTTTTTTGCCTAGAATTGCTTTGGCTATTCTAGGTTTTTTGCTGTTCCATATGAATTTATGGACTGGTTTCTCTATTTCAGTGAAGAATGTGGCTGGGATTTTGATTGGTATTGCATTGAATTTGTATAACAATTTGGGCAATATGGCCATTTTCACTATATTGATTCTGCCTACCCATGAGCATGGGAGGTCTTTCCATCTCCTTGTGTCTTCTTTGATTTCCCTTATTAGATTTTTGTAGTTTTCATTGAATAGGTCCGTCACGTCCTCGGTTAAGTTGATCCCTAGGTACTTTATTCTTTTTTTGGCTACTGTAAATGGAATTGTTTCCATAATTTCCTTTTCTGTTTGTCTATTGCTGGTGTACAGAAAAGCTGCTGACTTTTATGGATTGATTTTGTATCCTGCTACTTTGCCAAAATGGTTTATTAGGTGTAGGAGTTTGGGGACTGAGTTTTTTGGGGTCCTTCAGATATAAGATCATGTCGTCTGCAAATAGGGATAACTTGATTTCTTCCTTGCCGATGTGGATCCCTTTGATGTCCTCCTCTTGCCTTATTGCTATGGCTAGGGATTCCAGCACTATGTTGAACAGAAGTGGGGAGAGTGGGCATCCTTGTCTTGTTCCTGTGTTTAGGGGGAATGATTTAATTTCTCTCCATTTAATATGATATTAGCAGTTGGTCTGTTGTATATGGCTTTTATTGTTTTGAGGAATGTTCCATCTATTCCTGTTCTCTCCAAAGCTTTTAATAGGTATGGATGTTGTATTTTGTCGAAGGCTTTTTGGGCATCAACTGAGATAACAATGTGATTCTTGATTTTAGTTCTGTTTATGTGGTGAATTACATTGATTGATTTACGGATGTTGAACCATCCTTGTGACTGAGGGATGAAGCCTACTTGGTCATGATGTATGATATTCTTAATCAGTTTCTGGATCCTGTTAGCTAATATTTTATTGAGAAGCTTTGCATCTGTGTTCATTAGTGATATTGGTCTGTAGTTCTCTTTTTTTGTTGGATCTTTGCCTGGTTTTGGGATGAGTATGATATTAGCTTCATAGAATGAGTTTGGGATTTCTCCCTCCGTTTCTATTTCGCGGAAGAGTTTGAGGAGTATTGGAATTAGCTCCTCACTAAAGGTTTTGTAGAATTCATTGGTGAATCCATCTGGGCCTGGGCTTTTCTTAGTAGGGAGGTTCTTGATTACCTCTTGTATCTCACTGTAAGTTATTGGTTTATTTAGTTGATTTATTTATTCTTGGTTCAGTTTGGGCAGTTTGTACTTCTCTAAGAATTGATCCATTTCTGTAAAATTATTGTTTTTTGCTGAGTAGAGGTTTTGGAAATAGCTCCTTATGATTGTTTGAATATCGTGTGTACTTGTCGTAATTTTTCCTGTGGAGTCCCTGATTTTACGAATATGAGTCTCTTCTCTTCTTTTTTTTGTGAGTCTTGCAAGGGGCCTGTCAATTTTGTTTATTTTCTCAAAGAACCAGCTTTTAGTCTTATTTATTTGTTGAATGGTCTTTCTATTTTCAATCAGATTTATCTCTTCTTTAATCTTTGTAATCTCTCCCCTCCTAGTCGTTTTAGATTCTGTCATTTCTTGTTTCTCCAGTTGTTTTAGTTTCATCGTGAGGGTATTCACCTGCTCTGCTTCCATTCTTTTAATGTGGGTACTGAGTGCAATGATCTTGCCCCTCAGTACTGCCTTAGCTGTGTCCCATAGGTTTCTTTGTGATGTGTTTTCTTTGTCATTGTGGCTTATGAATTCCTTGATTTCATCTTTAATTTGATCTGTGGCCCAAGTGTTGGATAGCAGCGTGGGGTTTAGCCTCCAAGAGTGTGTATAGGCTCTGTGGTATCCTTTGTTGTTGAGGGTTACCTTTAATCCACTGTGATCAGATATAATACATGGGATGATGTCAATACTTTTGTATTTGCTGAGGTTCTTTGTGTGGGCTATGACCTGGTCTATTTTGGAATATGATCCATGGGCTGCTGAAAAGAAGGTGTATTGGGTCTCTGTAGGGTGGAAGGTTCTATATAGGTCTGTTAGATCCATTTGGGAAATGGTGTTATTTAGGTCCTCAGCTCCCTTACTAATCCTCTGGGTGTTGGATCTGTCTCTTGGAGAGAGAGGAGTATTAAAGTCACCCACTATGATTGTGTTTGCATCTATCTTGCTCTGTAATTCTGTGAGAATTTGCTTGACATATGTCGGGCCTCTTTTGTTCGGTGAGTATACATTTATCACCGTGATGTCTTGATTCTGGATTTTTCCTTGTATTAATATGTAGTGTCCTTCTTTGTCTTTTTGAGTGGACTTTAAAGAGAAGTCCAGCTTGTCTGAGATCAGAATGGCTACACCTGTCGTTTTGGTGGGTGCATTTGCTTGGTAGATCTTGGTCCATCCTTTCATTCGAAGCCTGTTTTTGTCCCTTGCTGTAAGGTGGGTCTCTTGTAGACAGCAGATGTCAACTTTTTGTTTGCGGATCCATTCTGCCAGTCTGCTCCTCTTAATCGGGGAGTTTAAGCCATTTATATTTAAAGAGATCAAGGATAAGGGTGTTTTTTCTCCTTCCATTTTCTTGTTGGGCTGTTTTTTCCTGCTTTTTTTTTTTTTCTTCTTGTCTTTAGTGAGCTGTTCTTTCTGTTGGACTTTGGCTATTGTAGTTTCTTTCTGTTTCTGTCTGTGTGTCTTTTACGATCTCTGTTGGGTGGGCTTCCCCTCTTAATATTCGCTGTAGGGCTGGTTTTTTATTCACATACTCCTTTAGCTCCTCTTTGGTATGGAAAGATCTGGTTCTCCCTTCGAATGTGAACTCCAGTTTCGCTGGATATTTGATCCGAGGTTGTAAATTGTTATTCTGAAGTACTTGGATAGTGTTCTTCCACTCACTTCGAGCTTGGTAAGTTTGTGTGGATAAGTCAGATGTTATTCGAATCCTCTTCCCATTGAAAAAAGTTTCCTTCTTCGCTTTGGCTGAATTCAGAATTTGCTCTTTAATCTTGAGGTCTGTAGTCTTGAATATTATGTGCCTTGGGGTGATTTTCCTGGGGTCTGGCCTGCCAGGTGTCCTATAGGCTTCGGTTACCTGGATGGGGTCCCCTGTGAGATTGGGGAAGTTTTCTGCAATAACTTTATTGAGGACATGGTTAAGCCCTCTGCTCTGATATTCGGCTCCTTCTTCTATTCCAATTATGCGCAGATTATATCTCTTGTCTTTGTCCATTAGTTCCTGGATTAATCTTCCCTGAAGCTTCACCTTTTCTTGGAGTGTGGTCATTTTCTGGTTGTTGTCAGCTGCTTCATCGTCCAGGCCAGAGATTCTGGATTCCATATGGTCAACTCTTTGTGTTATGGTTTCAATTGCGGAGTTTATGGATGTCAGAGAGCTATTCATGGTTGTCATATCAGCTCTGATCGTGGAAATTTCTTCCTTTAAAGAGTTGTATTTTAAATCTATTTTTTCATGCATTTCAATTCTCAGGGTGTGGAGATTTTCTTTAAAGGCGGCTTGCATTGTATCCATTTTTGCTTCCATTTCTTTAAATGAGGCTTGCATTGTATCCAGTTTTGCTTCCATTTCTTTCTTAGCTTCCTGGGTGTCCTTCCAGATTTCCGCTCTAAACTCCTGGAATTGTTTTCTGATTTCATTTCTGACGCTTTCGATCATTCCTGTTAACATGGCCTCATTTGCTTTTTTATTCTCCATCTCCTCTTCAGTCGAGCTGCTTTTTGGAGCTGGCGAGGTGGCTTGTCCTTTGATGAACTGAGTTATGTTTCTTTGTGATTTGCGCATCTGGAGGTGTGTGTAGGTCTTCCCTCCCTTCTGTGTAGGCGTGTCTACGGCAGCAGGTGCTGTCGCTGTGGCCCCGCCCACCAGTGCAGGGCACGCCTACCAGGGCGGGCGCTTTCGCCGGGGCCCCGCCCTCCTGTGCACTGTGAGACCCCTACAACAGGCACTTTAGCGGGGTCTGCCTCCCAGAGCGAGCCCTGGGTTGTTGGGTTGTGCTTGCGCCCTCCCGCGAGTCCGTTGGGGGGGAGGCAGTATGTGTGGGGCCCAGTGGGATCGACTGTCCGGGTGTGGCTTGGCACCCTCAGACCTCGCCTCCGCTGCGAGGGGGGGGGACGTGATCAGGCTCAGGTGACCCTGCTGGGCTGGTATTGCCCACCAGCGCCTGTGATTTTAGTTGTAAGAGTCCGCAAGGTCCAGGTGCCTCGGGTGGGGCTTGCCCTGCCGGCCGTCCCCCGGCCCCTGTTGGGAAGGGGACGGGGCCGGTTCTGCCAGTTCAGGAACCTTTGGGGGCTTGGGGCTGTTCTGCCCTTCCCCTGCTAGACTGGCTTCCCAGCGCCTGATGGGAGCTTCCCGCCGGATTTGGGGATTCTTTGTTCCCACGGGAGTGGGGAGGGGGAGGGAGGGAGATATAGCTTCTTTGTCGGGCTTGGGTCTCCCGTTGGGGGAAGGGATTATGGGGGACTCACTTTTGCTGCTTTGTGTGTGTGTCCCGCGCCGCCGTTGGCCCTCCAGGGGTTGGCGAAGTGTTGTGGTGGCTTCCCCCGTTCCCTCTTTCTGCCGCACTGGGTTCCCTTGTCCGAATCCGGTGTGGACCTGAACTTCTCGTCGCTGCAGGTGTGTGTCTTGCTCTGCACCCTGCCTTGTGTCCGTGGGGTCTCCCGCTATATGGATTCTGCGCTCCTGGCAACCTGTCTGCCGATTGCCGGGTTTCCCTTTCCCAGCCTGGCCCTGTTTGGGCCAGGGTCGGCTGGTGGGGGGAGGGTGCCCCGGTGAATCTCCGGCTCTGTGTAGGTTTTCGGTTCTTCTTTTTTGCTCCTTTTTGTTTTCCTGCGTTTCTCCACTGCTTCTGGATGCTGGTTTTGCTGGGTTCTTGGTGGGGTGTTGGGTGTTGTAGTTCCCAGCTCGCTATTCAGTTGGTGCGAGTCGGGGTTCCTCACTATTCTTTCGGCGCCATCTTTCCTCCTATCAGGTCATTTATTCTTGAGAGTAGTTTTACTGTGAATAATGTGAGGGGGAAAAGGGAGAAAGAAGAGTCCCAAGCGAAAAAGAGATGGGGATGTGGAATGAAAAAGAGGAGTGAGAAAAGGAGAGATAGAGGGACAGACAGACAGACAGAAATGTCAGAGACAGAGAGAAGGAGAAAAATGGACAAGATGTATCATTACTGTGGGTACACACAGAAGGCAGACTGTTGACAGTAAGTGGTTAGGAATTTTGTTTTCACTAGCCAGATGTTATTTCTTTGGGGTTTTTTTGCATTGTTTTATTGTTGTTGTAAAGGTGATGTACAAAGAGGTTAGAGTTACAAAAATCATAGAAAGAGTACATTTCTTTTGGGACACTGTCACCCCATGCATCTCTCTGTCCCATTTTTTTCCCTCCCATCTCCACCCATAATTTTTATCCTTAATTTTCAACATAGTGTCCAGTGAGTACAAACTGCTTCATTTGTTTATACTTGGTCCCTCCATTTCTGTGCCCCAACTTACACTCCTAAAGACAATAAATGAAAGAACAGACCAAAGGGAAAGAAAACAAAAACAGCAACCAAGAAAAACAAACCATTGATGCATTTACTTGAATTCATTTCAGTAAATAGCATTTTATATGATAGGATGCACATAGCTATTGTTCCTTTGACTATCTCTCCTAGGAGTATCTTCCATTGCTCTCATTCTGTGTGAATGTCTACATACAAAGCACACAGGCATTTTCCTTTAAGTTTTGTTTCTAGCACTAATCTTGCAGCTTCAACTAAGGGCTTGTTGACTGTCCCTGAGCTTTATTTTTTTATTTGCTCATGGCTAGTACTCTACTACATGAACCACACATCCACTTCAGACTTCATGGTGATAATTAGAGATAAGAGTTTCACAGACTCTTCTGCCCATTCTGGCTTTGAACTGAAAGTCTCAGATCTCAGTCTCCTGAGGAGATAGGATTATAGCCGTGAACCATTCCGTACCTGGATATTTCTTCCTTTTTATTTATTTATTTATTTATTTTTCATATCAGGCACAACATTTTTATTTTTTTTCTGTTTTGTTTTTAGATCAGTAAAAGAAACTGGGCCCTAGAAGCTGCAATGATCTAAGCAGCAGCAAGTTTGTGCATTTGTCCTTTTTTTGTTTATATATGTTTATATTATCACACTGCTGGCACACTTTTATTTGCATGAAATTCTGCACCATATATACTAAATGTAGTAAAGTTATTTATTCCCAATCTTGGGGTGAGTGGGACCTATTCTGGAAGATAATTTTCATCGAAACCTAATCAAACTTTGTTAAATGTATTGTGACAAGAGTATAAAGGATATGACAAATAACATTTTCACATTTAGCTATCAACATAAGAAAATGGGCTGCTATAGAAATTGTTTCAATTTTGAAAGGTAATATATTCTACCCTCATTAGGATCCTCAGAGCTAAAGCATTTCTTCCTTTTTTAATCCGTGCCCCAGACGCTTTTGTGCTTTATCAAAGTGCTGCTAAATATGATAGATCAGCCACACCTTTTAATTTAGTTCCAGTAGAATGCCACACTGTTTTATGGCAAGGTGACAGAGGGCTGCCCAAAGTCTGCATTTTCAATAGCAAGAGCTATTATTTTCAACAGCTTTAATTTTCTTAAAATTTAAGTCTCCTTAAAATTTAAGCCACCAGTATTGTATGAGTTTGAGCTTAGCTTTTCCAAGTGTGTGGAAATACAGTATTTCTTTAATCAATGATTAGAATATTCTTCTTTTATTTTTATTTGCTTAGTATTAACGACTCAGAGAGGGAGGAGTTTTATCTAGATTTTGCTCAACTTTTGGGTGAAATTTTGCTTTCATTATTTCAACTTTAATTGTTTTTATGTTGATGGAGTAGACTAACTTAAGGAAATGCAGAGATCTTGATGAAATTGTTTTGTGGATATTGCTGTAGTGGTGACGACACAGTATCCCAAATCACACATACTCATATTAATATATCCCTTTGTAAAATGAGGAATGTTATTTGTTAAATATAAAAGTACGAATTCTAATTACAAGCTGTATTTAACAGTCTTGATGTCTGATGACTATTTGGCTACTATATGACTTCTATTTTCTTTTTTGTTTTTTGGTCTCTTAATTCACACCATCTGATTTACACTTGCTTCTCTAAAAAGGACCTCTTTTGATTTGCTATATATTGTTCCACATCACATGGTAACTGTTAGGTCCTCTCCCTGAGGGCTCCATGTAGATGCCCCCATCTCATTAAGTCTCCACCCAGTTACCTGGATATACTGCAGAACTGGAGGGAGTTACCTCCCCTTTCCCTGAGGTCACCTCCTAATCCACCTGGCCACACCCCTTGCCCCTGCCCTACATATAAGGCAGGTCTGGGTGTGGGTCTCTCTCTCCCTTCTCTCCCGCCATGGATCATCTTGGCCACAGGCCAGCAGTTTGGTAATAAACTTTCTTTCCTGCCTGAATACTTTGTGGTGTTCTCCTTCACTGGCTACCTACTTTAATAACCTAACATATATAGTGCTCTGTTGAGGGGGGTGGCAGGAGGACACAAACACACTAATAGAGAACACGTGGCATGGCATAATGGCGCCTGAGCTGATGCCTGTTAAACCCAATCTCCACCACGTGGTCAATGCTAGAGAAAATAACTTTTAGATATCTATGTTGACAAAGCATATTGGTGGTCAAGCCTCACTTTCGAAGGTCTGTGAAAAGAGGCAGCTTTGTAAGCAAGGCACACAATGATGGTACGACTTGGGAATTTAATAAAGTAAGCAAGTAAGCAGGAAGATGAGAGAGGGAGAAAAACGAAGAGAAAGAGAGGAAAAGAGAGAAAGAGAGTCTGAATATAAGTGACTTCTGACCATTTACAGATATCAGCTCAGGCGCCATTATGCCATGCCACGTGTTCCCTATTAGTGTGTTTGCATTTTCCTGCCACCCCCCTCAACATGGCATCCCACTGGAGTTTATCAAAATATGGTTTCTCCATTTTATAATCTGAAAATTGTTGTTTGCTAGCAAAATTGTTTTTCTAACCAACCACGTGGTTTTAAAATATTGGGTAAAAAAACCCCAGTCAGTTACTATTGGAATTCCAAGAGTCTACTGCTAAAATTCATTTTTGCATGCTATAAAACCTATGTGCACAGTGTTTATGTCTGTGTAAATGTCATTTGTTAGTATGTCCATCTAGGTATATATCTGTGCTAAAACTCATCACATCTACTGAGTTTTGTCATTGCAGAATTCTGGCAAGTATTTGGTCAATTCTTGACAAGGTACAGCCCCTGCCTCATGAGACTTCTTCCAGGCTTCATTCAAGGACTGGCATCTACCACCAAGGGACCCTGCTGCTCACCTTCTCCAGGAGGGGCCACATTTCTGCCTTTTATCCATAATGCCGACGCCCCTTGCCAGCAGGAAGCAGCCAGAGAGAGTCTTCACCCTTTTTCATAACTATTAAGAGGCTGGAATGTTAGGTCCTCTCTCTGAGGGTTCCATGTAGATGCCCCCACCTCATTAAGTCTCCACCCAGTTACCTGGGTAACCTGCAGACCTGGAGGCAGTTACCTCCTCTTTCCCAGATGTCACATCCTAATCCACCTGGCCACACCGCTTGCTCCTGCCCTACATATAAGGCAGGGCTGGGTGTGGGTCTCTCTCTCTCTCCATTCTCTCCAGCCATGGGTCATCTCGGCCACAGGCCAGCAGGTTGGTAATAAACTTTCTTTCCTGCCTGAATACCGCATGGTGTTCTCCTTTACCGGCTACCTATTTTAAAAACCTAACAGTAACATCCTACTCAGGTGCTTTAAAAAAGTATTTTGAGGATAAATCCCAAACCATTTCGGTGAGCCATATAGACGGAGTAATAGCCAGACTATCCTTTCCAGCCTGGTATTTGGAAATAGCTGAATCTCCCATTACCATAGAGGAGACAATGCGGAGCCTCACACCCTGGCAAGAGCACAAAGGATCCCAAAGGAAAATGACCACAAGGTCAAGCATTTCAAAGTCGACCCAATGAGGAAGGAAAGCATTGACTGTTCTGTAGCTTAGAAAAAGACGTAATTATACATGAATCCTCAGAACATGAATGCATTTTCAAAGGAAGATACTTAGCTATTTTTCTCCTTATACTCCCTGTCTCTGCAAAAATAAAAAATAAAATAATTGTAAAAAAGTAACTCAAAAAAGTTTTAAAAATCAGTAGGCCAAAATCTAAATTGAGTTAAAAATGTAGAGAGGCCCAAGACACACTGGCCTCATAGAAAATTATCATAGGACAGGATTATTTCTCTTTGGTGTTGTGTGTGTGTATTTAATGTAAGATATTTTCATATATGAAGGTAAATATAAAATTTTTGCCCATCGAATTTTAATGCTGAACAATGTCTATAACTGCATAGTGGTTTGCAGATGATATGCTTTGTAAGACAGATTTTGCCTATCTAAAAATTATTGGCAATAAATATAGACATATTCTTTCTCAATGGATGATGAAAAGCAAAGAGTAGAGACAAACTGCTTATTTTCCCACATGACAATAACCAATTGAAATAAAACAACACAAGCCTTTGAAATATATGATGGTATTTGATTATAATATCATTTTCCTTCAGAATAAAAAGCTACAATGTCAATAAATTAGAGATAAAAGTTTTATTACTATATATATTTTAAATGAGTGAAATGAAATATACTGTTAGCATTTCCCTAGCCTCAGGTCCTCGGCAACTCCCACTAGCCCCCAGACCCACCCACACCTAATGAGCCATTCCTACTCACTACCTAACTACTTCCCGTTTACCCCCAGAGAGAGAAGCTGCCACCTGGATAAGGTGCAGACGCCATGTAGCTCCCTCTCCTGTGGGAACTATGGCCCCACTAATAAGCCTCCTTATGAACCTTCTTGTCCTGCCTGTGATTATCTCCGCAGGGTCCTCTGGGTTGGCCGGGACCTATGCTTTCATTGGTGCCGAACCCAGGATAGGCTCCCCCATTTTGGGGGGGATCCAAGCTGCCCCTGGGACCTATTCTGCTGTCCTAAGCCTACCCAGAGGACCACCAAGGTAATTTCTGACTGAGCGCTCTACTTCCATCCACCACAACAATCTACAAATTCGCCCTCACACCCTGAGTAAATGATCATCTAAACGAGGGCTCAGATCCAATTTTCCAATTTACCGTAGGGCTACAGGGCTATGGCTTCAGGGCCACACTAAAACACTTGGAGCCAAGTTCCGAGCCCCACTCCAAATGACCATAGCATAAGGCCACAGGGCCATGGCTTCAGGGCCACACTCCCCACTCGGTCTGGGAGACAGGAACTGGGGTGACGACCCCATTGCTGATTGTCTCCTACATTTCAGCTAACCAGAGTAATACTGGGGATGCTTGGTATTTAACTCCTCAGCTCCGCTAATCTCTTACCTCAGGAGGGCCACAATCATCCCCCACAACAGATTTGAAACTCCAACCAGGGTAACTGACCATTAGCTGGGAGCTTGAATTTTTCCATAAAGCAATGGGGCCTCTGTAAATCTTGGCTCCAAGTTCTGAACCCCACTCCCAGGGAAGGCCACCGGACTGCCGACCTTAAGCCACTGGGCTAGGTCAAGGGAATCAACAATTGTGGGTATTTGGAGTCAACTGATCTCTAGTTCAGCTCCACTGGTCACTCATCAAGTGTGGGACAGTCTAAACTGCTTAAGGAAAGCTGCTCAAGTTTGAGCCCAATCTTACAAATTTGGAGTACATAACTTCTATGATCACTCAGGCAGATTGAGTTCTCTCTCTCTCTCTCTCTCTCTCTCTCTCTCTCTCTCTCTCTCTCTCTCTCTCTCTCTCTGCCTCTATGCCTCTATGCCTGTGAGGGGCTGGTACTAGCTTCCAAAGGTACCAATATTTGTTTAACATCGGCTTTGATTGATGTTCGTTAAGCTTGTTGATTCTGTTAAGTTCTGGTTGTTGTTGGCTAAATACTAAGTTTTCTCTTCCATTGACCACGTGGTGGACAATAGAATTGGGTAACAAGCGCCACCTTGGTTCCATCCGGTTTCAAAAACTCTTGGAGGTGGAAGCCCACCCATCCCCCAGGTGATGGGCATGCCAAATTCCTCGAGGCTGGGCAAGGATGTGGACACTCAAGTTCCTGGTAACCCTGACCCCCACCCAGAATTCTGTGACTGTGGCCTTGCAATTCAAATGTGCCTTGCAATTCAAATGCTCAGAGGTGAAGGTGCCTTGCTGTGAGGCTGCTAAGGCTAGGACCAGCTCTGCTGTCATTATGCCATACCACATGTCTGTGTTCTGTTGTGTCCTGTCTCCCATCTCCTGGACCTTCTCTGGTCATAGCATCCCACTTCAGCTCCCCATTGGAGCTGAACTGCTTTCTCAAAATGTGGCTTCTCAATATCCTCACCTGAAAATTTGTGAAAATTTTTGTTTGCTGGAAAAGTTTCTGTGTTCTAAATCACCACATGGTTCTAAAATATGGGCAAGATAATATCATTCTGCCACTGGAATTCCAGAAATCTCTACATGGCCAATTAAAAAAAAATTCTAAGCATGCCCCAAAGCCTGTGCACAACTGTCTGTCTGTTGGTAAAACACGTGAAAACTGGCATCATGGTTTCAAAATTACTTGCTTTTTGACTACTATTTTAACTAATTTTAAGTCTTGTGTTAAACTGATCTTTGCAGCCTGTGGGTGGAATCACAGTGAACAGCCTGGAGACAATCCTGACTCTTATCACCAGACTCCAAACCAAAGAAAAAACCCAGGGTTTAAACCCAAACTGATCACGTCTGGGTGCAAGCAAATGTGTCTAAGAAAAACTAAAAAAGATTCAAATATGCAGCACATGGTATAAGTACAATGATGTAAACCAGTGTGTTATTCTTTATGTCCATCTATGCTAAAAGTCAAGTGTACATCTGATCCTGACAATTCTTTGGTATAGACTAAGATTATGCTTCTCCATTTTTCTCTCCAGTGCTCTCATAAACTCTTTAAGATCAAGGGACCAGAGTCATTTTGGAACGAGTGTGCAAATGTGGCCGATAACCTCGATTTTCCTGACCCAGGATTAATATTTTGCTTTATAGGATGCAGGTTGATGTGTGCTAGCTGTGTGGACTGTGGCGGTCCATGGCTACAGGAAGCTGCCTCCACAGTCTGCTCCCAAACTGCCTGGTTTCACTACTAGTGATTTCTTATTTTCTATCTCTTACATGCAAAACCGCTCAGGGAATCTAGCAGTCCTGTGAAGATTTTGACAGGCGGAGTGCTCCTGCCCTGGCTCTGCCCCAAGAATGACAATACCCCCAAGATTAGAGTTGGGTTTATTGCAGTCCTTTCATGACAGAGTTGCAACCGAGACTTACTCCAAGGTTAAAAGCATCAGAGTTGTGTTTGGTGGCCATGGAGTTGCATTGGGGTAGCACTGGTGTCTTCCCCCTCCATGTC
The DNA here is from genome assembly GCF_023159225.1 of Perognathus longimembris pacificus. Classification (NCBI taxonomy): domain Eukaryota; kingdom Metazoa; phylum Chordata; class Mammalia; order Rodentia; family Heteromyidae; genus Perognathus; species Perognathus longimembris. Next base: position 37,281,756 of record NC_063182.1, read on the forward strand.
TCAGAAACTGTCATGGCTGCTGCAGAGAGCAGACTTGGTTGACCTTTGGTCTGTGTGGATTTTGTGACTATGAACATGGTTAAAGGCCCAAGCCTTCTAAAATCTGTTTAAAATTGTCACCCTGCTTAAACCAGTAGGGCACCAGCCTACAAAAGCCATAGTATGCAGAATAAGCATCAGGGAAGATTGGGAGATTTCAAATGTCTTTAACCAGTCTCTGTAGAATTTTGCAACCAAGCAGGATGTGTGACAATCTATCCAGGGGACTCTGAGATGCAACTACAGCCTCACCCAGATCCAACCCATCTCTCCTGCCTGGCTCCATCACACATGACTAACGAGGCCTACTGATTCGGGATGGAAGACACAGCCACTTTGGATCCACTGAAGCTGATACATTAACATTGTCCTGACCCTTTGCCCTCTTGATTGTTATTCATTTGTGCTCTCTTCCAAGTGCTGGTAAAGTTAAATGATATGATTTTATTTGATGGCACATGTATCTCATTCAGTCTGCTATTCTCTGAGTGTGTTACATCAGAACTCTGGTAATATTTGTTGGTCAATTCTCAGCAACTTACAGGTAATCTCTACTCCTATTGTTCTCCTGTTGATTTAATTGGAAATAAAAAGGGCTTTTATGGCTAAGACTCCTTGGGTTGCAGTTTGAAGCCAACCCCGGGCCGGAAAAATATCCCTCTAAAACTCCATCTTCCAACTAACCAGCAAACACCCAGGCTGGAAGCTTTGATCAAGAGAATGAGCCAAATGCAGAAAGTGACACCGTGACTCAAGTGGTAGAGCACTAGCCTAGAGCAGAAGTGCTCAGTGACAGTGCCCAGGCCTTGAGTTCAAATCCCATGAATTCCAGCTGGGACAAGCTACCCAAACAATGAGCACCTAGACCTTTAGGATGAGGTCAAACCTGACAATGAAGATCCATGGAGAGGAGTAAGAAGAGATAAATTCTCATCTTATATGGAGTGAATTTAAACTTGCCCTTTCAAAATTAATCAGAGCTGGAAGATCAAGAGGAATACTTGTTTACCCACCTATTGTACATATCTGTCTATTTTCCATCTGGACAGAAACTTGAATTCTTGCCCTTGTTATTTGCTATTTGTATAAATATGTGTGTGTGTGTGTGTGTGTGTGTGTGTGTGTGTGTATTAGCTTCTGACTGGTTACTCCCAACCAGCCACTATCCCTAAACACTTCCTTCCTGCCCCCAGTCTAGTTATTCCTCCTTCCTTGTAATAGGCCACAATTGGGTTTATGCTCCAAATGGAACTTTCCTGGCTTGTGCCAAAGGTGTGTTCTCCCATGTCGTTCATGTTAACTGGTCCAGTGAACTTGTCAGCCATTTGCGTGACCTTTTCAAAAGTCTCTTTTAACAGGATGATATCCTTCACCCAGGACGCCACCTGGGAACTTGCAGTTCAAGGCCAGCCTCTTGCTACACTGCTCTGCCCAGCGTAGATCTGGACCCTGAAGACCCCAGCCCCAGTGACTGCTTGATGTGCCCACGCTGCAGGAGGTAGCCAGAGGAGACCATGACACCCATTGGCCCTGATAACCACTCTCATGGAAATGATGAGGACTTTTACCAACCAAACTGGACGGTAGCAGGCCAAATGACAAATCAGCGACCCCTGACTACTTCGCCCCTTTACAGCAGGAAGTAGCTCCAGAAGAAACAACCTCCACCCATTCTCTTGCCTGGTACCCCTCCTCTGTTATTAATAAACAACAAATGGAATGTTAGCATTTCCCTAGCCTCAGGTCCACAGCTCCTACCACTAGCCCCCAGACCCATGCATACCTAATGAGCCACTCATACTCACTGCCTAACTACTTCCCTAAGTTGGCAATATACCTTAACAGGTTATGCAAGTTATCATTACTATAATAAAAAATGGTATTTCCAATTCAGCTGACAAGAAATTAGAGAAATTGTTATATCTGTAGCTACAGAGAGATACTTCCTGATGAAAACTCTTTCCAAAACAATGTTTTTGTCACTACAACTTTGACATCTTTATTCCTGGAAATGTGGATTAAAAACTTCCTCATGGGTATTACAATTGGATAAAAGAAAGAAGAGATTTCCCCCCTCATTCATGGAGATCTTGTTGACATATACAAATGCACCTGATTTCAAAGAACAGGAAAACAGCAATTGTGTGGGAGACACAGGTGTTGAAGATTTAGATCTACCTTTAGAGGAGCTACTGTAGGGCTGTCTGAAGATTGAAGCCGTAATTGATGAGAATGGTGAGAATGGACAGAGGAATATTGTCCCCACCACAATGCGTACCACAGCACCTAGACATAGGAGCTACTGTGGGACATCTTTAGCAAGAGAGCATGTCCCAGAAATAGTTATTCATGTTGTTTGTGGCACAGAGTTCAGTCTCCACGTGGACGCACAAAAACTGAATAATCCCGTGAATAAATAGGCTAAAGCTAAAAGGGAGATTTCTCAAAGGAAGAAAAAAAAAAAGACTAGTAGACACATGAAGGGATGTTCCACATCTCTGGCCATAAAAGAAATGCAAACCAAGACAACATTGGGATTTCACCTCAACCCAGTTAGACTGGCCATTATCAATTAAACTAATGATAAAAAATGCTGGCGGGGATGTGGCCAAAAGAGAACATCACTACATTCTTATTGGGAAAGGAAACTTATTCAGTTCAGTTACTTTAGAAAGCAGTATGGAAGTTTCTCAAAGAGTAAACATAGATCTCCCTGTCACCCAGCAATCCCACTCCTGGAAATATACCCCAAAACACATCAACAAGGCTACACTAAAGCTACCAGCACAATCATGTTCATTGCAGCATTATGGAATCAGCCCAGTTGCCCATCGGTACAGGTAGAAAAATGGTTGAAGAAAATGTGATATATACAACAATGGAATTCTATGCTTCTATCAGAAAGAATGCTATTGTCCCATTCATAAGTAAATGGAAAGACTGGGATAGAAGTATATTAAGGAAAGCAAGCCAGATCCAAAGAAACATAGTCTGCATTGTTTCCCTCACTGATGATAATAGCTCAGTAGTTATGTGCATATGAGTATATACCATGATGCTTATCGAAATGAATTTCAAGAAATGGAAACAAGAGGGTTATTTATTAGTGTATTGTTTGCAGTTAATTCTTTCCTTTTTTTGATCATTTGGTTGTTTTCTGTTGTCACTATTTCCAATTTATGTATCCTTTGTCTTGTATATAACATTCTCTGATTTGGAGAAGAGAAGGGGAATGATGGAAATAGTGAGATAAAGGATGAACCAATGCACCATTGATACCAGACTCTATATTGGAAACAAACTTTACTACTTGGAGGGATGTGAGTTGGGGAGTGGAGAAAATGAGTGTAAGTAAGGGAAAGGAAATAACTGCTCAAAAACAAATGTACTCCTCGCCTTATTTATGCAACTGTCACCCCGCTGTACATCAGCTTTACAATTAAAACATTTTAAGGAAAACCAAATCAATAAAATACAAACAGAAAAATTGCCAACTCAAGAGAGAAAATCTAACCCTCCTGACACAGGCATAATGAACAGGATCCAGGAAGAAATATACAAGAAGAAACATTTAAAAGATGGAGGAAGTAACCAGAAGTCTTCCATGAAGAAAAATCCCAGTGTGGTTGAACAAGTTTATATTCCCACCAACAATGTAGTAGTGTTCCCGTTTGGCCACATTCCCTCCAGCATTTGTTAATATTAAATTTTCCTGGTAATGGACATTCTTACTGGGGTTTGGTAGACTCAGTGTTGTTTTGATTTCCATTTCTTTTATGGCCAGCACTCTAGAGGACTTCTTCATGTGCCTCTTGGCCATTCTCATTACCTCTTCAGAGAAGTCTCTTGTTCAACCCCTCTGGATAGCAGTATGGAGGTTCTTCAGAAGACTAAACATAGAGCTCCTGAACGAGCCAGCAGTCCCACTTTGGGGCATCTACCCAAAAGATTACAAGCAAGACCACACTAAAGCCACCAGCACAACATGTTCATCACAGCACAATTTGTCATTGCTAACAAATGGAACCAACCCAGAGTCTCCACTAGACAAGTGGATCAGGAAAATGTAGTACATATACACAGTGGAACTCTATGCCTCTATCAGAAAGAATGACATTGCTACTTTAATAAGGAAATGGAAGGACTCAGAAAATATCATACTAACTGATGTGAACCAGACCCAAAGAACATGGAATCTATAATTTCCCTCATAGGGAATAATTAGTACATGTTTAGGTTAGTCACAGCAGAACAGCACAATAGCACTAAAGCTATGCCATTATGAACACATAAGATGATACTAAGCAAAGTGAACTCCAAGTTACAAAAATAGTTATTGTAGTTATTTTCAACAAGCCATGTGAAACGGTACCTTTTTGTCTCTTTTGTATTCCTTTCCTGTGGTTTTTTCCCTGCTATTACTGTAACTGATCGTGTACCCCCGATACTGTATATACGTGTATTGGAAGTAGGGAAGAGAAAGGGAATACCAAAATCAGGAGACAACGGATAAAAAGACAAGCCACTGCAATAGCATTACTTACAAAATCAATAGTTGGAAACCATTTGTACAACTCATGCAGGGGGAGGGAAGTGGAAAGGGCGTAGACAGGGGAAATTAGGGAGGAAGTAACAAGTTGGATGAGAAATGTAGTTGTCTTAGAGTTGAAACTGTAACCCCTCTGTACTTCAATTTGAAAAGAAAGAAGGAAAAAAAAGGAAAAGGAAAAAAGGACAAGCCCAGGATTAGATGGAGTTCCAGCTCAATTCTGTTAAGACTTTCAAGATGAAGTAGCACTAATATTTCTCAAGCTTTTCCATGAATTGGAAACAGATGGAACAATTCCAAACTGATTCCCAAAACCAGGTAAGGGCCAAACACATAAAGAACTACAGAAAAATTTTTCTGAGGAACACACCTGCAAAGCTCTCCAATGAAATAATAGCCAATAGAACCCAGAAACAAATGAAAAAAATACATTATGGCCAAGTACGCTTCATCCCACAGATGCAAGGCTGGTTTAACATACATAAATCAATAAATGTATTTCATGATATCCACAGCGTCACACACAAGAGCCACATGACCCTTTGAATAAGTGTAGAAAAAGAGTGAGAAAGTACAAATCAATTCATTTTAAAAGCTTTGGAGAGGTTCTAGTTAGAAGGAATATTCATTAAAACAATAAAGTTATATATGACAGACCAACAGCCAATATCATCCTGAATGGGGTAAAACTAAAAGCATTTCCCCTAAAAAAGGGCAAAGGGAAGGATATGCACTCTCTCCACTCATCTTCAGTATAGGTCTGGAATTACTACTCATAGCAGTCATGAAAGAAAAAATATATAAAAAGGAGTCACATAAGGAAAGAAGAAATTAAACTACCTCTATTTGAAAATGACATGATTTTATAATTCAAAGACCCAAAAAGCTACATCTACAAGAGCCATGAGCTTAGAAATAACCAATCAGTTTGGCAAAGAAACAGAATACAAAATTCACTTACAAAATCAGTAGACTTTCCATATGGTAGAAATGTACAAGCTGAAAGGGAAATAAAAAAAAAAACTCCATTTGTAATGGCCTAAAAAAACAACAAACAAACAAACACACAAAACCCAGCAACTAGGAATTAACCCAACCAAACAGGTAAAGGAGCTTTATGGTGAAAACTAAAGAAGTCTGAACAAAATAATCAAAGACGACAGGACGAAGTTCATCATTTTCACCAGTTCATGTTCATGGATACACAAAAGCAATATTGTGAAAATGGCTAATTTGATGAAAATGGCCATACTGCCTTAATGACATACAATGGCCCGTTTCTCTGGGGCCTTTGAGGTGTCTACATGGAAGTGTGTTATATTTCAACAAGAGAAAACAGAGAGTTGTTTTTGATATTGACTAGGGCTTATGATAGAGATGAATGGCATCTTTACCACATGTTCTCAGAGAGGTGCATCATGAAAATGACTTGATCTTTATTAAAATATTAAGACAAAAATTCCCCCTGTTTGAAGGTGAAAGTACAGAATGAAAGTGTGACACTTCGTGTTGGCATTGATTGATGACAGGATTCATCAGCATCGTAAGTAACTTCCTTAGGCAACAGGAAGTGAGTACATTTGTAGAGGCCTCTGCATATGGGATACCTGCTGGCACCTGCTTGCATCAACCAGCAGTGCTCTGTGGCTGTAGTGCATAGTGGGTGTGTCAACTGACCACATGGGTATGATCCCCTCATATGTTGGGTGGACATCTCCATGGCGTAGAAGTGTTTCTTACCATTTCACTGTGCACATGAAAAATAGCATCCTCTGAGGCAATCTAGTTGCATCCTCCCAAATGGCTATCATGCAAATAGTATCATGACACAGATGCCGACCCAAACATAACAAAGAAAACTTTCATCCCTGGGGCTTCTCTATCTGTGATCTTAGAAAAATCATACCACCTGTGGTGAAGAAGAAAAATAGGCAAACATGTTTTCAAACTCGTGTTTTTCTCCTGGAGGCAAGGCCTCAGATGCAGAGCCTCGGGGAAGAGTTTGACACATTCTTCTTTGGGGATTCACAAGAGGCTTTGGTGAAAGAACATGGGCTGCAGTGTAAATCTCTGCCAATAAAAACACATGTATGCATACCTACAGACATATGTGAATATACATACCTGGGACTGAACGCTTTACTTCCAGGCAGAATTTCAGCCTGGCAGATGCTTCTGTGATGTGGCCTTTGATGCTCATACTCATTCTTCTCCAGCTTCCCCTTCTTCTCAAGTCCTTGGCTGGCACTAGCTGCTTTTCTACAATGAAGCAGCGAGCACACATGGATGGAGATGTGCTGATTGCTGGATTTTTCCCCCTCTACACTTTAGGAACAGATGTCAGTAACAGTGATGCTTCCAGGAAAGAAGACAATAAGCCGTAAGTAACTCATCATTCTATTTCCATTTACGGTTTTGTTTTCAAGATTGGCAATGGCTGAGGGAACTTGGGCGAGCACATCAATAGTTGCTGTCTTCTCTACCCTGACCTCCCATCCCTAGTGTACCAGAAACAGCTCAGTTTCATATTTTATTTTGCAAGTACAACTGAGTGATTTTCTGCCTGTCAGTTGAAGACTCTCATTTCATTCAGTGTAGCTTCTCCTTTCCAGGGCTGTAAGTTCTTCACTTTATGCCACCATCTCTGTATCTTCTGAATCTCAGCTGTCATGCTTGATTATGAAGTAATGTTATTACAGACAACCTGAGTCATTGGCAGGAATTCTGTACTAAAAGGTTACAGACACATTTCCTTCCACACTGGCCTGTGGTATGAAAATTTTTTTATGACACATATTTTGAGGAAATTGTTTCAAATTCTTATTTTAATCTGGTGGCTCATGATTGTATTCCTCTCTACGCAAAAGGCTGATATCTGAGGATTGAGTGTCGAAGCCAATCTGGACATGAATGTCCTTGAGAATTTTATCTCCAATTACCCAGCCAAAAGCTGGAAGTGGAACACTGGCTCAAGCAACAGAGTGCTGGCCTTGAGCAAAAAAGTTCAAGGAAAGTGGCCATGCTTTGGTTTCAAGCCCCAGAATGTGCGCATGCACACGCACGCACTCACGCACGCACATACACACATACACACACACTTATGGACACATTCTCCCTCTGTATGTGTGTGTTTCTCTCTGTCTCTCTGTCTCTCTGGGTCTCTGTCTCTTTCTCTGTGTCTCTGTGTCTCTGTGTCTCTCTCTCTGTCTCTCTCTCTCTCTGTCTCAGTGTCTTTTACTGTAGACAAGAATTTACTATATCAAACTAATCACTGTGTCATTATTTCATGTCAGATACGGTCCACAAACCATATATTCCCTCATGTATAATGCAATGTTTTAACCTGTTCCCTGGCAAAGATAAATCTGCAGGTATTGCATCCATTGAAGTCATATGTTGTGAAATACTCCTAAGTTCCTAAATTTCTATGCTCATTATATAGGTTTTTCTTCAAAAACTACCAGTTTGTTTTATCCTTGGCTTTTGCCTTTGAAGGAATCAACAAAAGTTCTCATCTTTTACACAATTTGACTCTGGGATTTCATATCTGTGATATCCAATATGGAAACTGGCTAGCATTTAAAAATCCCTTCATTTGCCTCTTTGGGAAGTACAAGAGTCCAAACTACTGCTGTGTGAGAGAGAGCAAGTCCATAACAGTGCTGACAGGACCGTCAGGATTAACATCTGCCTTGATTGGGACGTTACTAGGCCTCTACAGGTACCCACAGGTGAGGATGAGAAAGTGGGGTGATATTAAATGAATGTCTAATTTGATGCCATTTCAGGTGATAGAAAAGAATGATAGGAAGATACTGGATTCATGAGCCTATTGAATTTTGTGATATACAAAAAGTAGAGTTCAAAATAATTTTATATTTATACTTCCATGTGTAGAAAAGAGGACAAAGAAATTAGAGCAGGCAAAGGGATTCTTTTTTAAAAACAAGAAATAGCAAATGATTTTGACGTGTGGAGATACGTTGATCAGTGTGCTGGTAGCTCATGACTGTAATCCCCATTAATCAAGAAACTTTTTTGTCTAGTTACCAATCCCAAAGTGGAAAGTGACAGATATGAAAGTTAGATCTAAAACATGACCATGATATATGAAATCCATATGGAATACATACAAAGCCATGTGTGTATATGCATGATCCATCTGGCTAGTTTATGCTATAAAAGGGATGGAATTCCATGATGTATTGTATGACCAAACAGCTAACAGGACAACAATAAATGAACAATGGAAAGCTGAAGCCTATCCTGTCTGAGGATGATAGATATTAAATGTGTGTGAAAAAGAGCAGAGAAATGGGGAGTGGAAGTAGATGGGAAAATACAACCTAATATTCAACGTACCCATGTACAATTGGACTTAGGAAAGGTGGAATGGGTGTGGTTAGTATAGATAGCAGTTATAGATAGAAATGACAGATATCAAAGGAATTGTATCAGTACATTGCACAACTATTAAAAACAATTTTAAATAATTAAATGGAAAAAATGACTTTCTACCTAATTTTACTGGTTACTTAATATACTTCACCATAGAGACTGTGATAGATGGTAATATTCTCCTTCATGGGCTGTTCAATTTTGATTTTTTAGCTTAACTTTGGGCCTTTTAATCATGTCCTGAGTGACCATAGCAAGTTTCCTGCTCTGTATCAGATGGCCCAGAAGGACACATCGATAGCCACTGCCATGGTCTCCTTACTGCTTCACTTCAACTGGAACTGGGTGGATCTGTTTACCTTAGTAGATGAGAATGGTTTGTGGATTCTTCCTGCATTGAAAAAAGAGATGGCCAAGTACAGAGTTTGTATAGCCTTTGAGGTAGCGATTCCAACCCATGCTGCACCATACGCACTCAAAGTCATGTCCGTTTATAACCGGATTAATAAATCTTCAACAAATGTCCTCATCATATACGGTGATAATGAATCCCTACTAGACTTAATGGTGTGCATTGAGCAACTATTAATAAAAGGCAAAGTTTGTATCCTGAACTCACAGTGGGATTTAACCATCAGGAAGAGATATTTCATGCTAGGTTCCTTGCATGTACCCCTCATTTTCTCACACCATCACCCAGATGTGTCTGGATTCACAGATTTTGTCAAGGCAGTGAAGCCTTCCACATACCCACAAGACTTTTTCCTTGCTCGGCTGTGGTTTCTGTCTTTCAATTGCTCAGATTCTGATTCTGACTGTGTAACGTGGGAGAACTGTCCTCATGATGCCTCCTTGGATTGGTTGCCTGGGCACATTTTTGACATGACTATGTCTGAAGACAGTTACAATATATACAATGCTGTGTATGCTGTGGCCCAGGCTCTCCATGAGATGCTTCTCAATCAAACAGAAGTACAAACAATGGGAAATAGGAAAGGGACAGTGCCTTCCCCTGCACAGGTAAGGCCTTCTGTTTCTGATGGCACGCACCATCAGCACAGTCAATTCCTAGAGGAACTTCTTACCACATGAAAATTAATATTTTACTTATGTTCTCCAAATTAAAGTAATTATATTTCTGTAAATATCTTTGAGGTTTTCTAGACATGAGTTCCTGTGTTATTAAGGAGAACAGGCCAGTAACAAAGAAGATATTAATTCCATATTTCTGTACATTCTTCTAGTTACTAATAACCTTCACATACACATAGGTAATGTTTTGGTAAGTTATTAGCACGTTTTCCCAATGAGTTTCTAAGCATGTCCTGCTGAGCAAAATAATCTATATTTTTCATAAGTCACCTAGTTTCATCCTCCTTTAGGTATTAAAATTTGCACAAGCTGAAACTATAACTATAGACACTAATAGAATTCATTTCTGTGGAAAACTCTAACTAGCCATGTGAAAATTGCTGCATTTATGGTTATTTAAATGAAATAGGTTTTTCTTGAAAAAAGGCCTTCTAGGACTTTGCTGAGTGACCGGTACTCAGGAAAACTATTTTTATTCCTCCAAATATTTTCCTCTGGAGTGCTTTATCAGGTGTCTGTGCCTTTCTTGAATTATGAATTAGAGATTAAAGACACTAAGGACCTTTTCTTAATTTGGCTTTCTGTCTAACCACTGGGGTATACTTCAACATAAGATGATGTATCTCTTGTAGCTGCACCCTTTTCTGAAGAATACCCAATTTCAGAATCCTGCTGGAGATCTGGTAATCTTAGAGGACAAAAGAAAATTGGAGGCAGAGTATGACATTGTGAACATTTGGAATTTTCCAGAAGGTCTTGATCTTGAGGTGAACATAGGAAAGTTTTCTCCATTTGCTCTACATGACCATCAACTGTCTTTATCTGAAGATATGGTAGAGTGGGCCATAGGAACTACAGAGGTGGGTTGGATTTAATTCACATGATTTTAAGAACAGATAAGTAAGTGAAATTCACACTTTAAATGTAACATCTAATTGAATGCCAGCAACTATCTCCTTTAATACTAGCTACTCAGTTCTGAATATCCTGGTTTGAAGTCAGGCCAAGCAGGAACACCTGTGAGACACTTATCTTGATTTAACCAACACAAAAGAGGTTGTGGATTCTGGCTGATGCTTCTAATCCTATCTACTTGGGAGGCTGACATCCTCAGATCTCACATAATTCCTTTAAGAGCCCCACCAGTCAAAAAATCTGTGAGACTCTGTCATTAAACCACCAAAAACATAAGCTAGAGCTGTGGACCAAGCGGCAGATCACTAATCTTGAACAAAAACAGCTCAAGGACATTGCTTAGACACTGAGTTCAAGCTCCAGGATCAGCACCCTCCAAGAAAATTTCAGTTTATTTCTAAACGTGAATTTTGAATATTGTCATAAAATACAAATTGCATACTTCTTAGCAGGGTTCTAACACCGATGAAGTACCCAATTAATTGCTTTGTGTGTTTGAAAGGTTTACTTGGTTCCCTTCTCTGGTGGTTTCATTTAATGGTTAGCTGAGCTGCTACTTAGGTATCTTTCATGAGAGGAATCATTGAATGAGGTAGCACATAAACCTTTTTTCATCACATGATGTGGAATCCATAGCAGCATTCAACCCACTGACTGGATTTATGTACATTTATAATACTATGCTAAAGAACTGAAGTCGTTCAAATAATGGAACTTTTGGAATGTTAGGAAAAGCCTAAACAGTTTCTGACACATATCTGATGTTCCTCAGCCTGTTCATTCTGTGTGCAGTGAGAGCTGTGGTCCTGGATTCAGGAAATACCCTCAGGAGGGAAAGGCTGCCTGCTGCTTTGATTGCATTCCTTGCACAGAGAATGAGATGACCAATGGGACAGGTAAGTTCACGGCAGAGGGAGAAATACTTGTTTTCTCCTAGTGCCCCACAAACCATGCAAAGCACTACAAAACTTGTGTATTCGGGTTGAAGTCAAAGTCCTCCTTCACTCACTTAGTAGTAATTTAGTTGCAAAAATGGATGATACTGCTTCCTGTCTGAACTGTGTATAGGATTAACTTTTTCTAGTATATTGCATGCATGTTTATTTAACTACTCAGTTATGTTAGTGTATTTTCTATCATATGAAGTGCAAAATCTTTTTAAGAATGTGGTCTACCATTTTGACAAAATTGATTTTACATTATAAAGAAAACACAGATCTTTATTTCCTAGTGCCCAGAACTGTTCTTAAAACAGAGCAAGTGCTCTGGTTAGGTACAAATGTTGTGCATGGCATGACTGTATAACTTCAAAGAATGATTACATTCTCTGTTCCCTAGTGCTTTACAGGTGAGTAGGAGAAGCAAATATTACAATGACAAGAAAGGACCACGGTGCTACTCTCTGTATTGCACAGAGACACACAGAAAAATGCAAGGTCTTCTAGTTATTTTATATAAGGACATTGTTGTACACAAAAGGCTGAGAATTATTATGGAAGCATGAAGAGATGTATGAAATTATTATTAGGACATTAGGAATGGCAAGAAAGAATATGAATGGTATTCGTTGCAAGTAAATAGTTTCAAGTAGACTTGTGGAAACAAGTGTAGGAACATGATGAAGTTATAAAAATAATACTAAACATGTCTGGTAATCCTTGGTCATATGAAGTTTGTGCTAGTCATGTTTGATATGTCAGAATTTTTTTCTAAGTAGAGATTTCCTAGTGTCCTTTTAAGAAGTGAAAAAGGAATAATGGTAACTTGTCTTCCTCACCAGATATGGAGGACTGTGTGAAGTGCCCAGATCACCAGTATGCCAACAAAGAGGGAAACCAGTGCCTCCTAAGAGCTGAAAGCTTCCTGGCTTATGGAGAGCCCTTGGGGATGGCCTTGGCCTGCATGGCTCTTTGCTTATCTACACTCACAGCACTTGTTCTTGGGGTCTTTGTGAAACATCACAACACCCCGATTGTCAAGGCAAATAACCAGGCTCTCAGCTACATCCTGCTCATCTCCCTCATCTTCTGCTTCCTCTGTTCCTTGCTCTTTATTGGCCGTCCCAACACAGTCACCTGCCTTTTACAGCAAATCACATTTGGAGTTGCATTCACTGTAGCTGTTTCCACTGTCTTGGCCAAAACGGTAACAGTGGTTCTGGCCTTCAAGGTCACTTCTCCAGGGAGAAGGATGAGGTGGCTGCTGGTATCAGGGGCTCCTAACTTCATCGTTCCCATCTGCACCCTGATCCAGGTGACCCTGTGTGGACTCTGGCTGGGAACCTCTCCTCCCTTCATTGACACAGACACATACTCTGAACATGGACACATCATCATCCTGTGTAACAGGGGCTCCCTCACTGCCTTCTACTGTGTCTTGGGATACCTGGGCTCCCTGGCCCTGGCCAGCTTCACTGTGGCTTTCCTGGCCAGGGACCTGCCTGACACCTTCAATGAAGCCAAGTTCCTGACCTTCAGCATGCTGGTGTTCTGCAGTGTGTGGCTCACCTTCCTGCCTGTCTACCACAGTGCCCAGGGCAAGGTCATGGTGGCCGTGGAGGTCTTCTCCATCTTGGCTTCCAGTGCAGGGCTCCTGGGCTGCATCTTTGCCCCCAAGTGCTACATCATCTTGATAAGGCCAGATAGAAATTGTCTGCATGGCTTCAGGGATAAAAATCATAGAAGGAGAAATAAGCATTGTTAAGATTAATTCAAATATTTGAATACTATATACAGTTTCTGAACTAAATCTATAGTAATTTTCCAGTCTTATGTTTGTATATAATATGAAAATTTTACTTCAATGAATAAGGGCCTATTGCTTACAATTTTTCTTGTGTGTTTTTCATTCCTTTTATTTACTATGTACTTAATATTTATCCCCTGTTCTTAGTGTCTTTTGAGCTAAGTCCTAGGTGAAGGGCCAGGTGTACACATAATGACACATAACACTGGTAAGTTCTCTCTTGTGCCTCATCCATCCCAGCAGGGTGTTCAGGCACCCCAAAAGGGAGCAGCAGGAAATTACCAAGATAGCCTCAAGAAATCAGAGTGGGATGAGGATGCTTTTCATTTCACATGATAAAGGCCTGGTCATTTATTCTTGAGAGTAGTTTTACTGTGAATAATGTGAGGGGGAAAAGGGAGAAAGAAGAGTCCCAAGACAAAAAGAGATGGGGGTGTGGAATGAAAAAGGGGAGTGAGAAAAGGAGAGATAGAGGGACAGACAGACAGACAAACAGAAATGTCAGAGACAGAGAGAAGGAGAAAAATGGACAAGATGTATCATTACTGTGGGTACACACAGAAGGCAGACTGTTGACAGTAAGTGGTTAGGAATTTTGTTTTTACTAGCCAGATTTTATTTCTTTGGGGTTTTTTTGCATTGTTTTATTGTTATTGTAAAGGTGATGTACAAAGAGGTTAGAGTTACAAAAATCATAGAAAGAGTACATTTCTTTTGGGATACTGTCACCCCATGCATCTCTCTGTCCCATTTTTTCCCTCCCATCTCCACACATAATTTTTATCCTTAATTTTCAACATAGTGTCCAGTGAGTACAAACTGCTTCATTTGTTTATACTTGGTCCCTCCATTTCTGTGCCCCAACTTACACTCCTAAAGACAATAAATGAAAGAACAGACCAAAGGGAAAGAAAACAAAAACAGCAACCAAGAAAAACAAACCATTGATGCATTTACTTGAATTCATTTCAGTAAATAGCATTTTATATGATAGGATGCACATAGCTATTGTTCCTTTGACGATCTCTCCTAGGAGTATCTTCCATTGCTCTCATTCTGTGTGAATGTCTACATACAAAGCACACAGGCATTTTCCTTTAAGTTTTGTTTCTAGCACTAATCTTGCAGCTTCAACTAAGGGCTTGTTGACTGTCCCTGAGTTTTATTTTTTTATTTGCTCATGGCTAGTACTCTACTACATGAACCACACATCCACTTCAGACTTCATGGTGATAATTAGAGGTAAGAGTTTCACAGACTCTTCTGACCATTCTGGCTTTGAACTGAAAGTCTCAGATCTCAGTCTCCTGAGGAGATAGGATTATAGCCGTGAACCATTCCGTACCTGGATATTTCTTCCTTTTTATTTATTTATTTATTTATTTTTCATATCAGGCACAACATTTTTATTTTTTTTCTGTTTTGTTTTTAGATCAGTAAAAGAAACTGGGCCCTAGAAGCTGCAATGATCTAAGCAGCTGCAAGTTTGTGCACTTGTCCTTTTTTTGTTTATATATGTTTATATTATCACACTGCTGGCACACTTTTATTTGCATGAAATTCTGCACCATATATACTAAATGTAGTAAAGTTATTTATTCCCAATCTCGGGGTGGGTGGGACCTATTCTGGAAGATAATTTTCATCAAAACCTAATCAAACTTTGTTAAATGTATTGTGACAAGAGTATAAAGGATATGAAAAATAACATTTTCACATTTAGCTATCAACATAAGAAAATGGGCTGCTATAGAAATTGTTTCAATTTTAAAAGGTAATATATTCTACCCTCATTAGGATCCTCAGAGTTAAAGCATTTCTTCCTTTTTTAATCCATGCCCCAGAAGCATTGTGCTTTATCAAAGTACTGCTAAATATGATAGATCAGCCATACCTTTTAATTTAGTTCCAGTGGAATATCACACTGTTTTATGGCAAGGTGACAGAGGGCTGCCCAAAGTCTGCATTTTTAATAGCAAAAGCTATTATTTTCAACAGCTTTAATTTTCTTAAAATTTAAGTCTCCTTAAAATTGAAGCCACCAGTATTGTATGAGTTTGAGCTTAGCTTTTCCATGTCTGTGGAAATACAACATTTCTTTAATCAATTAGAATATTCTTCTTTTATTTTTATTTGCTTAGTATTAACGACTCAGAGAGGGAGGAGTTTTATCTAGATTTTGCTCAACTTTTGGGTGAAATTTTGCTTTCATTATTTCAACTTTAATTGTTTTTATGTTGATGGAGTAGACTAACTTAAGGAAATGCAGAGATCTTGATGAAATTGTTTTGTGGATATTGCTGTAGTGGTGACGACACAGTATCCCAAATCACACATACTCATATTAATATATCCCTTTGTAAAATGAGGAATGTTATTTGTTAAATATAAAAGTACGAATTCTAATTACAAGCTGTATTTAACAGTCTTGATGTCTGATGACTATTTGGCTACTATATGACTTCTATTTTCTTTTTTGTTTTTTGGTCTCTTAATTCACACCATCTGATTTACACTTGCTTCTCTAAAAAGGACCTCTTTTGATTTGCTATATATTGTTCCACATCACATGGTAACTGTTAGGTCCTCTCCCTGAGGGCTCCATGTAGATGCCCCCATCTCATTAAGTCTCCACCCAGTTACCTGGGTATACTGCAGAACTGGAGGGAGTTACCTCCCCTTTCCCTGAGGTCACCTCCTAATCCACCTGGCCACACCCCTTGCCCCTGCCCTACATATAAGGCAGGTCTGGGTGTGGGTCTCTCTCTCCCTTCTCTCCCGCCATGGATCATCTTGGCCACAGGCCAGCAGTTTGGTAATAAACTTTCTTTCCTGCCTGAATACTTTGTGGTGTTCTCCTTCACTGGCTACCTACTTTAATAACCTAACATATATAGTGCTCTGTTGAGGGGGGTGGCAGGAGGACACAAACACACTAATAGAGAACACGTGGCATGGCATAATGGCGCCTGAGCTGATGCCTGTTAAACCCAATCTCCACCACGTGGTCAATGCTAGAGAAAATAACTTTTAGATATCTATGTTGACAAAGCACATTGGTGGTCAAGCCTCACTTTCGAAGGTCTGTGAAAAGAGGCAGCTTTGTGAGCAAGGCACACAATAATGGTACGACTTGGGAATTTAATAAAGTAAGCAAGTAAGCAGGAAGATGAGAGAGGGAGAAAAACGAAGAGAAAGAGAGGAAAAGAGAGAAAGAGAGTCTGAATATAAGTGACTTCTGACCATTTACAGATATCAGCTCAGGCGCCATTATGCCATGCCACGTGTTCTCTATTAGTGTGTTTGCATTTTCCTGCCACCCCACTCAACATGGCATCCCACTGGAGTTTATCAAAATATGGTTTCTCCATTTTATAATCTGAAAATTGTTGTTTGCTAGCAAAATTGTTTTTCTAACCAACCACGTGGTTTTAAAATATTGGGTAAAAAAACCCCAGTCAGTTACTATTGGAATTCCAAGAGTCTACTGCTAAAATTCATTTTTGCATGCTATAAAACCTATGTGCACAGTGTTTATGTCTGTGTAAATGTCATTTGTTAGTATGTCCATCTAGGTATATATCTGTGCTAAAACACATCACATCTACTGAATTTTGTCATTGCAGAATTCTGGCAAGTATTTGGTCAATTCTTGACAAGGTACAGCCCCTGCCTCATGAGACTTCTTCCAGGCTTCATTCAAGGACTGGCATCTACCACCAAGGGACCCTGCTGCTCACCTTCTCCAGGAGGGGCCACATTTCTGCCTTTTATCCATAATGCCGACGCCCCTTGCCAGCAGGAAGCAGCCAGAGAGAGTCTTCACCCTTTTTCATAACTATTAAGAGGCTGGAATGTTAGGTCCTCTCTCTGAGGGTTCCATGTAGATGCCCCCACCTCATTAAGTCTCCACCCAGTTACCTGGGTAACCTGCAGACCTGGAGGCAGTTACCTCCTCTTTCCCAGAGGTCACATCCTAATCCACCTGGCCACACCCTTTGCCCCTGCCCTACATATAAGGCAGGGCTGGGTGTGGGTCTCTCTCTCTCTCCATTCTCTCCAGCCATGGGTCATCTCGGCCACAGGCCAGCAGGTTGGTAATAAACTTTCTTTCCTGCCTGAATACCGCATGGTGTTCTCCTTTACCAGCTACCTATTTTAAAAACCTAACAGTAACATCCTACTCAGGTGCTTTAAAAAAGTATTTTGAGGATAAATCCAAACCATTACGGTGAGCCATATAGACGGAGTAATAGCCAGACTATCCTTTCCAGCCTGGTATTTGGAAATAGCTGAATCTCCCATTACCATAGAGGAGACAATGCGGAGCCTCACACCCTGGCAAGAGCACAAAGGATCCCAAAGGAAAATGACCACAAGGTCAATCATTTCAAAGTCGACCCAATGAGGAAGGAAAGCATTGACTGTTCTTTAGCTTAGAAAAAGACGTAATTATACATGGCTCCTCAGAACGTGAATGCATTCTCAAAGGAAGATACTTAGCTATTTTTCTCCTTATATTCCCTGTCTCTACAAAAATAAAAAATAAAATAATTGTAAAAAAGTAACTCAAAAAAGTTTTAAAAATCAGTAGGCCAAAATCTAAATTGAGTTAAAAATGTAGAGAGGGCCAAGACACACTGACCTCATAGAAAATTATCATAGGACAGGATTATTTCTCTTTGGTGTTGTGTGTGTATTTAATGTAAGATATTTTCATATATGAAGGTAAATTTAAAATTTTTGTCCATCGAATTTTAATGCTGAACAATGTCTATAACTGCATAGTGGTTTGCAGATGATATGCTTTGTAAGACAGATTATGCCTATCTAAAAATTATTGGCCATAAATATAGACATATTCTTTCTAAATGGATGATGAAAAGCAAAGAGTAGAGACAAATTGCTTATTTTCCCACATGACAATAACCAATTGAAATAAAACACCACAAGCCTTTGAAATATATGATGGTATTAGATTATAATTTCATTTTCCTTCAGAATAAAAAGCTACAATGTCAATAAATTAGAGATAAAAGTTTTCTTACTATATATATTTTAAATGAGTGAAATGAAATATACTGTTAGCATTTCCCTAGCCTCAGGTCCTCAGCAACTCCCACTAGCCCCCAGACCCACCCATACCCAATGAGCCACTCCTACTCACTACCTAACTACTTCCCCTTTACCCCCAGAGAGAGAAGCTGCCACCTGGATAAGGTGCAGATGCCATGTAGCTCCCTCTCCTGTGGGAACTATGGCCCCACTAATAAGCCTCCTTATGAACCTTCTTGTCCTGCCTGTGATTATCTCCGCAGGGTCCTCTGGGTTGGCCGGGACCTATGCTTTCATTGGTGCCAAACCCAGGATAGGCTCCCTGGTGGATAGGCTCCCCCATTTTGGGGGGGATCCAAGCTGCCCCTGGGACCTATTCTGCTGTCCTAAGCCTACCCAGAGGACCACCAAGGTAATTTCTGACCCAGCGCTCTACTTCCATCCACCACAACAATCTACAAATTCACCCTCACACCCAGGGTAAGTGATCATCTAAACGAGGGCTCTAATCCAATTTTCCGATTTACCGTAGGGCTACAGGACTGTGGCTTCAGGGCCACACTAAAACACTTGGAGCCAAGTTCCGAGCCCCACTCCAAATGACCGTAGCATAAGGCCACAGGGCCATGGCTTCAGGGCCACACTCCTCACTCGGTCTGAGACACAGGAACTGGGGTGACGACCCCATTGCTGATTGTCTCCTACATTTCAGCTAACCAGAGTAATACCGGGGATGCCCTTGGTATTAACTCCTCAGCTCCACTAATCTCTTACAATGGCAGGGGCACAATCATCCCCCACAACAGATTTGAAACTCCAACCAGGGTGAGTGACCATTAGCCGGGACCTTGAATTTTTCCATAAAGCAATGGGGCCTCTGTAAATCTTGGCTCCAAGCTCTGAACCCCACTCCCAGGGAAGGCCACCGGGCCGCCGACCTTAAGCCACTGGGCTAGGTCAAGTGAATCAGCAATTGTGGGTATTTGGAGTCAACTAATCTCCAGTTCAGCTCCACTGGTCACTCATCAAGTGTGGGACAGTCTAAACTGCTTAAGGAAAGCTGCTCAAGTTTGAGCCCAATCTTACAAATTTGGAGTACATAACTTCTATGATCACTCAGGCAGATTGAGTTCTCTCTCTCTCTCTCTCTCTCTCTCTCTCTCTCTCTCTCTCTTTCTGCCTCTATGCCTGCCTGCCTGTGAGGGGCTGGTACTAGCTTCCAAAGGTACCAATATTTGTTTAACATCGTCTTTGATTGATGTTCGTTAAGCTTGTTGATTCTGTTAAGTTCTGCTTGTTGTTGGCTAAATACTAAGTTTTCTCTACCATTGACCACGTGGTGGACAATAGAATTGGGTAACAAGCGCCATCTTGGTTCCATCAGGTTTCAAAAACTCTTGGAGGTGGAAGCCCACCCATCCCCCAGGTGATGGGCATGCCAAATTCCTCAAGGCTGGGCAAGGATGTGGAGACTCAAGCTCCTGGTAACCCTGACACCCACCCTGAACTCTGTAACTGTGGCCTTGCAATTCAAATGTGCCTTGCAATTCAAATGCTCAGAGGTGAAGGTGCCTTGCTGTGAGGCTGCTAAGGCTAGGACCAGCTCTGCTGTCATTATGCCATATCACATGTCTGTGTTCTGTTGTGTCCTGTCTCCCATCTCCTGGACCTTCTCTGGTCATAGCATCCCACTTCAGCTCCCCATTGGAGCTGAACTGCTTTCTCAAAATGTGGCTTCTCAATATCCTCACCTGAAAATTTGTGAAAATTTTTGTTTGCTGGAAAAGTTTTTGTGTTCTAAATCACCACATGGTTCTAAAATATGGGCAAGATAATATCATTTTGCCACTGGAATTCCAGAAATCTCTACATGGCCAATTAAAAAAAAATTCTAAGCATGCCCCAAAGCCTGTGCACAACTGTCTGTCTGTTGGTAAAACACGTGAAAACTGGCATCATGGTTTCAAAATTACTTGCTTTTTGACTAATATTTTAACTAATTTTAAGTCTTGTGTTAAACTGATCTTTGCAGCCTGTGGGTGGAATCACAGTGAACAGCCTGGAGACAATCCTGACTCTTATCACCAGACTCCAAACCAAAGAAAAAACCCAGGGTTTAAGCCCAAAATGATCATGTTTGGGTGCAAGCAAATGTGTCTAAGAAAAACTCCAAAAGATTCAAATATGCAGCACATGGTATAAGTACAATGATGTAAACCAGTGTGTTATTCTTTATGTCCATCTATGCTAAAAGTCAAGTGTACATCTGATCCTGACAATTCTTTGGTATAGACTAAGATTATGCTTCTCCATTTTTCTCTCCTGTGCTCTCATAAATTCTTTAAGATCAAGGGACCAGAGTCATTTTGGAACAAGTGTGCAAATGTGGCCGATAACCTCGATTTTCCTGACCCAGGATTAATATTTTGCTTTATAGGATGCAGGTTGATGTGTGCTAGCTGTGTGGACTGTGGCGGTCCATGGCTACAGGAAGCTGCCTCTACAGTCTGCTCCCAAACTGCCTGGTTTCACTACTAGTGATTTCTTATTTTCTCTCTCTTACATGGAAAACCGCTCAGGGAATCTAGCAGTCCTGTGAAGATTTTGACAGGTGGAGTGCTCCTGCCCTGGCTCTGCCCCCAAGAATAACAATACCCCCAAGATTAGAGTTGGGTTTATTGCAGTCCTTTCATGACAGAGTTGCAACCGAGACTTACTCCAAGGTTAAAAGCATCAGAGTTGTGTTTGGTGGCCACGGAGTTGCATTGGGGTAGCACTGGTGTCTTCCCCTCCATGTCTCAGAAACTGTCATGGCTGCTGCAGAGAGCAGACTTGGTTGGCCTTTGGTCTGTGTGGATTTTGTGACTATGAAGACGGTTAAAGGCCCAAGCCTTCTAAAATCTGTTTAAAATTGTCACCCTGCTTAAACCAGTAGGGCACCAGCCTACAAAAGCCATAGTATGCAGAATAAGCAACCAGGGAATATTGGGAGATTTCAAATGTCTTTAACCAGTCTCCGTAGAATTTTGCAGACAACCAAGCAGAATGTGTGACACTCTATCCAGGGGACTCTGAGATGCAACTACAGCCTCACCCAGATCCAACCCATCTCTCCTGCCTGCCTCCATCACACATGACTAACGAGGCCTGCTGATTCGGGATGGAAGACACAGCCACTTTGGATCCACTGAAGCTGATACATTAACATTGTCCTGACCCTTTGCCCTCTTAATTGTTATTCATTTGTGCTCTCTTCCAAGTGCTGGTAAGGTTAAATGATATGATTTTATTTGATGGCACATGTATCTCATTCAGTCTGCTGTTCTCTGAGTGTGTTACATCAGAACTCTGGCAATATTTGTTGGTCAATTCTCAACAGCTTACAGGTAATCTCTACTCCTATTGTTCTCCTGTTGATTTAATTGGAAATAAAAAGGGCTTTTATGGCTAAGACTCCTTGGGTTGCAGTTTGAAGCCAACCCCGGGCCGGAAAAATATCCCTCTAAAACTCTATCTTCCAAGTAACCAGCAAACTCCCAGGCTGGAAGCTTTGATCAAGAGAATGAGCCAAATGCAGAAAGTGACACCGTGGCTCAAGTGGTAGAGCACTAGTCTAGAGCAGAAGTGCTCAGTGACAGTGCCCAGGCCTTGAGTTCAAATCCCATGAATTCCAGCTGGGACAAGCTACCCAAACAATGAGCACCTAGACCTTTAGGATGAGGTCAAACCTGACAATGAAGAACCATGGAGAGGAGTAAGAAGAGATGAATTCTCATCTTATATGGAGTGAATTTAAACTTGCCCTTTCAAAAATAATCAGAGCTGGAAAATCAAGAGAAATACTTGTTTACCCACCTATTGTCCATATCTGTCTATTTTCCATCTGGACAGAAACTTGAATTCTTGCCCTTGTTATTTGCTATTTGTATAAATATATATATATATGTGTGTGTGTGTGTGTGTGTGTGTGTGTGTGTGTGTGTGTATTAGCTTCTGAGTGGTTACTCCCAACCAGCCACTATCCCTAAACACTTCCTTCCTGCCCCCAGTCTAGTTATTCCTCCTTCCTTGTAATTGGCCACAATTAGGTTTATGCTCCAAATGGAATTTTTCTGGCTTGTGCCAAGGGTGTGTTCTCCCATGTCGTTCATGTTAACTGGTCCAGTGAACTTGTCAGCCATTTGCCTGACCTTTCAAAAGTCTCTTTTAACAGGATGATATCCCTCACCCAGGACGCCACCTGGGAACTTGCAGTTCAAGGCCAGCCTCTTGCTATACTGCTCTGCCCAGCGTAGATCGGGACCCTGAAGACCCCAGCCCCAGTGACTGCTTGATGTGCCCACGCTGCAGGAGGTAGCCAGAGGAGACCATGACACCCATTGGCCCTGATAACCACTCTTGTGGAAATGATGAGGACTTTTACCAACCAAACTGGACGGTACCAGGCCAAATGACGAATCAGGGACCCCTCACTACTTCGCCCCTTTACAGCAGGAAGTAGCTCCAGAAGAAACAACCTCCACCCATTCTCTTGCCTGGTACCCCTCCTCTGTTATTAATAAACAACAAATGGAATGTTAGCATTTCCCTAGCCTCAGGTCCACAGCTCCTCCCACTAGCCCACAGACCCATGCATACCTAATGAGCCACTCATACTCACTGCCTAACTACTTCGCTAAGTTGGCAATATACCTTAACAGGATATGCAAGTTATCATTACTATAATAAAAAAAATGGTATTTCCAATTCAGCTGACAAGAAATTAGAGAAATTGTTATATCTGTAGCTACAGAGAGATACTTCCTGATGAAAACTCTTTCCAAAACAATGTTTTTCTCACTACAAATTTGACATCTTTATTCCTGGAAATGTGGATTAAAAACTTCCTCATGGGTATTACAATTGGATAAAAGAAAGAAAAGATTTCCCCCCTCATTCATGGAGATCTTGTGTGACATATACAAATGCACCTGTTTTCAAAGAAAGGGAAAACAGCAATTGTGTGGGAGACACAGGTGTTGAAGATTTAGATCTACCTTTAGAGGAGCTACTGTAGTGCTGGCTGGAGATTGAAGCCGTAATTGATGAGAATGGTGAGAATGGACAGAGGAATATTGTCCCCACCACAATGCGTACCACAGCACCTAGACATAGGAGCTACTGTGGGACATCTTTAGCAAGAGAGCATGTCCCAGAAATAGTTATTAATGTTGTTTGTGGCACAGAGTTCAGTCTCCACATGGACCCACAAAAACTGAATAACCCCGTGAAAAAATAGCCTAAAGCTAAAAGGGAAATTTCTCAGAGTAAGAAAAAAAAAAAAAAAGACTAATAGACACATGAAGTGTTGTTCAATATTTCTGGCCATAAAGGAAATGCAAACCAAGACAACATTGGGATTTCACCTCAACCCAGTAAGAGTGGCCATTATCAATTAAACTAATGATAAAAAATGCTGGCGGGGATGTGGCCAAAAGAGAACATCACTACATTCTTATTGGGAAAGGAAACTTATTCAGTTCAGTTACTTTCGAAAGCAGTATGGAAGTTTCTCAAAGAGTAAACATAGATCTCCCTATCACCCAGCAATCCCACTCCTGGAAATATACCCCAAAACGCATCAACAAGGCTACACTGAAGCTACCAGCACAATCATGTTCATTGCAGCATTATGGAATCAGCCCAGTTGCCCAACGGTAGAGGTAGAAAAATGGGTGAAGAAAATGTGATATATACAACAATGGAATTCTATGCTTCTATCAGAAAGAATGCTATTGTCCCATTCATAAGGAAATGGAAAGACTGGGATAGAAGTATATTAAGGAAAGCAAGCCAGATCCAAAGAAACATAGTCTGCATTGTTTCCCTCACTGATGATAATAGCTCAGTAGTTATGTGCATATGAGTATATACCATGATGCTTATCGAAATGAATTTCAAGAAATGGAAACAAGAGGGTTATTTATTAGTGTATTGTTTTCAGTTAATTCTTTTTTTTATTCATTTGGTTGTTTTCTGTTGTCACTATTTCCAATTTATGTATCCTTTGTTCTGTATATAACATTCTCTGATTTGGAGAAGAGAAGGGGAATGACGGAAATAGTGAGATAAAGGATGAACCAATGCACCATTGATACCAGACTCTATATTGGAAACAAACTTTACTACTTGGAGGGATGTGAGTTGGGGAGTGGAGAAAATGTGTGTAAGTAAGGGAAAGGAAATAACTGCTCAAAAACAAATGTACTCCTCGCCTTACTTATGCAACTGTCACCCCGCTGTACATCAGCTTTACAATTAAAACATTTTAAGGAAAACCAAATCAATAAAGTACAAACAGAAAAAATGCCAACTCAAGAGAGAAAATCTAACCCTCCTGACACAGGCATAATGAACAGGATCCAGGAAGAAATATACAAGAAGAAACATTTAAGAGATTGAGGAAGTAACCAGAAATCTTCCATGAAGAAAAATCCCAGTGTGGTTGAACAAGTTTATATTCCCACCAACAATGTAGTAGTGTTCCCGTTTGGCCACATTCCCTCCAGCATTTGTTAATATTAAGTTTTCCTGGTAATGGACATTCTTACTGGGGTGAGGTAGACTCTCAGTGTTGTTTTGATTTCCATTTCTTTTATGGCCAGCACTCTAGAGGACTTCTTGATGTGCCTCTTGGCCATTCTCATTACCTCTTCAGAGAAGTCTCTTGTTCAACCCCTCTGGATAGCAGTATGGAGGTTCTTCAGAAGACTAAACATAGAGCTCCTGAATGAGCCAGCAGTCCCACTTTGGGGCATCTACCCAAAAGATTACAAGCAAGACCACACTAAAGCCACCAGCACAACATGTTCAACACAGCACAATTTGTCATTGCTAACAAATGGAACCAACCCAGAGTCTCCACTAGGCAAGTGGATCAGGAAAATGTAGTACATATACACAGTGGAACTCTATGCCTCTATCAGAAAGAATGACATTGCTACTTTAATAAGGAAATGGAAGGACTCAGAAAATATCATACTAACTGATGTGAACCAGACCCAAAGAACATGGAATCTCTAATTTCCCTCATAGGGAATAATTAGTACATGTTTAGGTTAGTCATAGCAGAACAGCACAATAGCACTAAAGCTATGCCCTTATGAACACATAAGATGATACTAAGCAAAGTGAACTCCAAGTTACAAAAATAGTTATTGTAGTTATTTTCAACAAGCCATGTGAAACGGTACCTTTTTGTCTCTTTTGTATTCCTTTCCTGTGTTTTTTTCCCCTGCTATTACTGTAACTGATCGTGTACCCCCGATACTGTATATACGTGTACTGGAAGTAGGGAAGAGAAAGGGAATACCAAAATCAGGAGACAACGGATAAAAAGACAAGCCACTGCAATAGCAATACTTACAAAATCAATAGTTGGAAACCGTTTGTACAACTCATGCAGGGGGAGGGAAGTGGAAAGGGCGTGGACAGGGGAAATGAGGGAAGAAGTAACAAGTTGGATGAGAAATGTAGTTGTCTTAGAGTTGAAACTGTAACCCCTCTGTACTTCAATTTGAAAAGAAAGAAGAAAAAAAAAGGAAAAGGAAAAAAGGACAAGCCCAGGATCAGATGGAGTTCCAGCTCAATTCTGTAAGACTTTCAAGATGAAGTAGCACTAATATTTCTCAAGCTTTTCCATGAATTGGAAACAGATGGAACAATTCCAAACTGATTCCCAAAACCAGGTATGGGGCAAACACAAAAAGAACTACAGAAAAATTTTTCTGAGGAACACACCTGCAAAGCTCTTCAATGAAATAATATCCAATAGAACCCAGAAACAAATGAAAAAAATACATTATGGCCAAGTACGCTTCATCCCACAGATGCAAGGCTGGTTTAACATACATAAATCAATAAATGTATTTCATGATATCCACAGCGTCACACACAAGAGCCACATGACCCTTTGTATAAGTGTAGAAAAAGAGTGAGAAAGTACAAATCAATTCATTTTAAAAGCTTTGGAGAGGTTCTAGTTAGAAGGAACATTCATTAAAACAATAAAGTTATATATGACAGACCAACAGCCAATATCATCCTGAATGGGGTAAAACTAAAAACATTTCCCCTAAAAAAGGGCAAAGGGAAGGATATGCACTCTCTCCACTCATCTTCAGTATAGGTCTGGAATTACTACTCATAGCAGTCATGAAAGAAAAAATATATAAAAAGGAGTCACATAAGGAAAGAAGAAATTAAACTACCTCTATTTGAAAATGACATGATTTTATAATTCAAAGACCCAAAAAGCTACATCTATAAGAGCCATGAGCTTAGAAATAACCAATCAGTTTGGCAAAGAAACAGAATACGGAATTCACTTACAAAATCAGTAGACTTTCCATATGCTAGAAATGTACAAGCTGAAAGGGAAATAAAAAAAACAACTCCATTTGTAATGGCCTAAAAAAACAACAAACAAAGAAACAAACACAAAACCCAGCAACTAGGAATTAACCCAACCAAACAGGTAAAGGAGCTTTATGGTGAAAACTAAAGAAGTCTGAACAAAATAATCAAGACGACAGGACGAAGTTCATCATTTTCATCAGTTCATGTTCATGGATACACAAAAGCAATATTGTGAAAATGGCTAATTTGATGAAAATGGCCATACTGCCGAAATGACATACAATGGCCCGTTTCTCTGGGGCCTTTGAGGTGTCTACATGGAAGTGTGTTATATTTCAACAAGAGAAAACAGAGAGTTGTTTTTGATATTGACTAGGGCTTATGATAGAGATGAATGGCATCTTTACCACATGTTCTCAGAGAGGTGCATCATGAAAATAACTTGATCTTTATTAAAATATTTAGACAAAAATTCCCCCTGTTTGAATGTGAAAGTTCAGAATGGAAGTGTGACACTTCGTGTTGGCATTGGTTGGTGACAGGATTCATTAGCATAGTAGCTTCCTTAGGCAACAGGAAGTGAGTACATTTGTAGAGGCCTCTGCATATGGAATACCTGCTGGCACCTGCTTGCATCAACCAGCAGTGCTCTGTGGCTGTAGTGCATAGTGGGTGTTTCAACTGACCACATGGGTATGATCCCCTCATATGTTGGGTGGACATCTCCATGGCGTAGAAGTGTTTCTTAGCATTTCACTGTGCACATGAAAAATAGCATCCTCTGAGGCAATCTAGTTGCATCCTCCCAAATGGCTATCATGCAAATAGTATCATGACACAGATGCCGACCCAAATATAACAAAGAAAACTTTCATCCCTGGGGCTTCTCTATCTGTGATCTTAGAAAAATCATACCACCTGTGGTGAAGAAGAAAAATAGGCAAACATGTTTTCAAACTCGTGTTTTTCTCCTGGAGGCAAGGCCTCAGATGCAGAGCCTCGGGGAAGAGTTTGACACATTCTTCTATGGGGATTCACAAGAGGCTTTGGTGAAAGAACATGGGCTGCAGTGTAAATCTCTGCCAATAAAAACACATGTATGCATACCTACAGACATATGTGAATATACATACCTGGGACTGAACGCTTTACTTCCAGGCAGAATTTCAGCCTGGCAGATGCTTCTGTGATGTGGCCTTTGATCCTCATACTCATTCTTCTCCAGCTTCCCCTTCTTCTCAAGTCCTTGGCTGGCACTAGCTGCTTTTCTACAATGAAGCAGCGAGCACACATGGATGGAGATGTGCTGATTGCTGGATTTTTCCCTCTCTACACTTTAGGAACAGACATCAGTAACAGTGATGCTTCCAGGAAAGAAGACAATAAGCCGTAAGTAACTCATCATTCTATTTCCACTTATTGTTTTGTTTTCAGGATTGGCAATGGCTGAGGGAACTTGGGCGAGCACATCAATAGTTGCTGTCTTCTCTACCCTGACCTCCCATCCCTAGTGTACCAGAAAGAGCTCAGTTTCATATTTTATTTTGCAAGTACTCCTGAGTGACTTTCTGCCTGTCAGTAGAAGACTCTTGTTTCATTCAGTGTAGCTTCTCCTTTCCAGGGCTGTAAGTTCGTCACTTAATGCCACCATCTCTGTAACTTCTGAATCTCAGCTGTCATGCTTGATTATGAAATGATGTTATTACAGACAACCTGAGTCATTGGCAGGAATTCTGTACCAAAAGGTTACAGACACATTTCCTTCCACACTGGCCTGTGGTATGAAAATTTTTTATGACACACATTTTGAGGAAATTGATTCAAATTCTTATTTTAATCTGGTGGCTCATGATTGTATTCCTCTCTACGCAAAAGGCTGATATCTGAGGATTGAGTGTCGAAGCCAATCTGGACATGAATGTCCTTGAGAATTTTATCTCCAATTACCCAGCCCAAAGCTGGAAGTCGAGCACTGGCTCAAGCAACAGAGTGCTGGCCTTGCGCAAAATACTTCAAGGAAAGTGGCCTTGCTTTGGTTTAAAGCCCCAGTACGGGCACATGCGCACGCACACACGCATGCACACGCACACAAACACATACATACACACACACTCATTGACACATTCTCCCTCTGTCTTTGTCTCTCTCTTTCTCTCTCTATCTCTTTCTCTGTGTCTCAGTGTCTTTTATTGTAGACAAGAACTTACTATCTCAAACTAAGCACTGTGTCATTATTTCATGTCAGATACGGTCCACAAACCAAATATTATCTCAAGTACAATGCAATGTTTTAACCTGTTCCCTGGAAAAAATAAATCTGCAGGTATTGCATCCATCGAAGTCATATGTTGTGAAATACTCCTAAGTTCCTAAATTTCTATGCTCATTATATAGGTTTATCTTCAAAAACTACCAGTTTGTTTTATCCTTGGCTTTTGCCATTGAAGAAATCAACAAAAATTCTCATCTTTTACACAATTTGACTCTGGGATTTCATATCTATGATATTCAATTTGGAAATTGGCTAGCATTTAAAAATCCCTTCATTTGCCTCTTTGCCAAGTATGAGAGTCCAAACTACTCCTGTACGAGAGAGAGCAAGTCCATAGCAGTGCTGACAGGAACGTCAGGATTAACATCTGCCCAGTCTGGAACATTGCTAGGCCTCTACAGGTACCCACAGGTGAGGATGAGAAAGTGGGGTGATATTAAAGGAATGTCTAATTTGGTGCCGTTTCAGGTGATAGAAAAGAATGATAGGAAGATACTGGATTTATGAGCCTATTTAATTTTGTGATATACAAAAATAGAGTTCAAAATAATTTTATATTTATACTTCCATGTGTAGAAAAGAGGACAGATGAAATTAGAGCAGGCAAAGGTGTTTAACAATGATTTTAGCAAATGATTTTGACGTTTGGAGATACGTTGATGAGTGTGATGGTAGCTCATGAGTGTAATCCCCATTAATCAAGAAACTTTTATGTCTAGTTACCCAACCAAAAGCAGAAAGTGGGGGCTGGGGATATGGCCTGGTGGCAAGAGTGCTTGGCTACTATACATGAGGCCCTAGGTTCAATTCCCCAGCACCACATATACAGGAAATGGCCAGAAGTGGCACTATGGCTCAAGTGGCAGAGTTTTAGCCTGGAGCAAAAATAAGCCAAGGACAGTGCTCAGGCCCTGAGTCCAAACCCCAGGACAGCCAAAAAAAAAAAAAATCAGAAAGTGACATGTGTGGTTCAGTTGGAAGAGTGCTAGCCTTGAGGGGAAAATTCAAGTAAATGCATGAGGCCCTGAGTTCATTGCACTCTACTGGCTAGCTTGGACACACACAAACACACACTCATGCAGGATATTATGTTGAATGAAGTCCAGCTTAGAAAGAAAGAGACCATACGTTCTCTCATATATGAAAGTTAGATCTAAAACATGACCATGAAATATGAAATCTATATGGAATACATACAAAGCCATATGTGTATATGCATGATCCATCTGGCTAGTTTATGCTATATAAAGGGATAGAGTTCCATGATGTATTGTCTGATCAAATCCCTGACAGTACAAAAATAAATGAACAATGGAAAGCTGAAGCCTATCCTGTTTGAGGGTGATAGATATTAAATGTGTGTGAAAAAGAGCAGAGAAATGGGGAGTGGAAGTAGATGGGAAAATACAACCTAATATTTAATGTACCCGTGTAAAATTGGACTTAGGAAAGGTGGAATGGGTGTGGTTGGTATAGATAGCAATTATAGATAGAAATAATGACAGAGATCAAAGGAATTGTATCAGTACATTGCACAACTATTAAAAACAATTTTAAAACATTACATAAAAAATGGCTTTCCACCTAATTTTACTGGTTACTTAATATACTTCACCATAGAGATTGTGATAGATGGTAATATTCTCATTCATGGGCCATTCAATTTTGATTTTTTTAGCTTACCTTTGGGCCTTTTAATCATGTCCTGAGTGACCATAGCAAGTTTCCTGCTCTGTATCAGATGGCCCAGAAGGACACATCGATAGCCACTGCCATGGTCTCCTTACTGCTTCACTTCAACTGGAACTGGGTGGATCTGTTTACCTTAGTAGATGAGAATGGTTTGTGGATTCTTCCTGTATTGAAAAAAGAGATGGCCAAGAACAGAGTTCGTATAGCCTTTGAGGTAGCGATTCCAACCCATGCTGCACCATACATACTCAAAGTCATGTCCCTTCATAACCAGATTAATAAATCTTCAGCAAATGTCCTCATCATATATGGTGATAATGAATCCCTACTAGATTTAATGAGGTGTGTTGAGCAACTGTTAATAAAAGGCAAAGTTTGTATCCTGAACTCACAGTGGGATTTAATCATCAGGAAGAGTTATTTCATGCTAGGTTCCTTGCATGTACCTCTCATTTTCTCACACCATCACCCAGATGTTTCTGGATTCACAGATTTTGTCAAGGCAGTGAAGCCTTCCACATACCCACAAGACTTTTTCCTTGCTCGGCTGTGGTTTCTGTCTTTCAATTGCTCAGATTCTGATTCTGACTGTGTAACGTGGGAGAACTGTCCTCATGATGCCTCCTTGGATTGGTTGCCTAGGCACATTTTTGACATGACTATGTCTGAAGACAGTTACAATATATACAATGCTGTGTATGCTGTGGCCCAGGCTCTCCATGAGATGCTTCTCAATCAAACAGAAGTACAAACAATGGGAAATAGGAAAGGGACAGTGCCTTCCCCTGCACAGGTAAGGCCTTCTGTTTCTTATGGCACGCACCATCAGCACAGTCAATTCCTAGAGGAACTTCTTACCACATGAAATTTAATATTTTACTTATGTTCCCCAAATTAAAGTAATTATATTTCTGTAAATGTCTGTGAGGTTTTCTAGACATGTGTTCCTGTGTTCTTAAGGAGAACAGGCCAGTAACAAAGAAGAAATTAATTCCATATTTCTGTACATTCTTCTAGTTACTAATAACCTGCACATACACATAGGTAATGTTTTGGTAAGTTATAAGCACCTTTTTTCTATGAGTTTCTAACCATGACCTGCTGAGCAAAAGAATCTATATTTTTCATAAGTCACCTAGTTTCATCCTCCTTTAGGTATTAAAACTTGCACAAGCTGAAAGTATAACTATAGACACTAATAGAATTCGTGTTGTGGAAAACTCTAGCCATCTGAAAACTGCTGCATTTATGATTATTTAAATGAAATAGGTTTTTCTTGAAAAGAAGCTTTATAGCACTTTGCTGAGTGACCTGTACTCAGGAAAACTATTTTTATTCCTCCAAATATTTGCTTCTGGAGTGCTTTTTCAGGTGTCTGTGCCTTTCTTGAATTATGAATTAGAGATTAAAGACACTAAGGAGCTTTTCTTAATTTGGCTTTCTGTCTAACCACTTGGGTATTCATCAACATAAGATGATGTATCTCTTGTAGCTGCACCCTTTTCTGAAGAATACCCAATTTCAGAATCCTGCTGGAGATCGGGTAATCTTAGAGGACAAAAGAAAATTGGAGGCAGAGTATGACATTGTGAACATTTGGAATTTTCCAGAAGGTCTTGATCTTGAGGTGAACATAGGAAAGTTTTCGCCATTTGCTCTACATGACCATCAACTGTCTTTATCTGAAGATATGGTAGAGTGGGCCATAGGAACTACAGAGGTGGGTTGGATTTAATTCAAATGATTTTAAGAACAGATAAGAAAGTGAAATTCACACTTTAAATGTAACATCTAATTGAATGCCAGCAACTATCTCATTTAATACTAGCTACTCAGTTCTGAATATCCTGGTTTGAAGTCAGGCCAAACCGGAACACCTGTGAGACTCTTATCTTGATTTAACCACCACAAAAGAGGTTGTGGATTCTGGCTGATGCTTCTAATCCTATCTACTTGGGAGGCTGACATCCTCAGATCTCACATAGTTCTCTTTACAGCCACACCAGTCAAAAAATCTGTGAGACTCTATGTCATTAAACCACGAAAAACCTAAGCTAGGGCTGTGGACCAAGCAGCAGATCACTAATCTTGAACAAAAACAGCTCAAGGACATTGCTTAGACTCTGAGTTCAAGCTCCAGGATCAGCACCCTCCAAGAAAATTTCAGTTTATTTCTAAACGTGAATTTTGAATATTGTCATAAAATACAAATTGCATACTTTTAGCAGGGTTCTAACACCGATGAAGTACTCAATTAATTGCTTTGTGCGTTTGCAAGGTTTACTTGGTTTCCTTCTCTGGTGATTTCATTTAATGGTTAGCTGAGGTGCTACTTAGGTATCTTTCATGAGAGGAATCATTGAATGAGGTAGCACATAAACCTTTTTTCATCACATGATGTGGAATCCATAGCAGCATTCAACCCACTGACTGGATTTATGTACATTTATAATACTATGCTAAAGAACTGAAGTTGTTCAAATAATGGAACTTTTGGAATGTTAGGAAAAGCCTAAACAGTTTCTGACACATATCTGATGTTCCTCAGCCTGTTCATTCTGTGTGCAGTGAGAGCTGTGGTCCTGGATTCAGGAAATACTCTCAGGAGGGAAAGGCTGCCTGCTGCTTTGATTGCATTCCTTGCACAGAGAATCAGATGACCAATGGGACAGGTAAGTTCACGGCAGAGGGAGAAATACTTGTTTTCTCCTAGTGCCCCACAAACCATGCAAAGCACTACAAAAGTTGTGTATTTGGATTGCAGTCAAAGTCCTCCTTGACTCAGTAGTAATTTAGTTACAAAAATGGATGATACTGCTTCCTTTCTGAACTGTGTATAGGATTAACTTTTTCTAGTATATTGCATGCATGTTTATTTAACTACTCAGTAATGTTAGTGTATTTTTTCTATCATATGATGTGCAAAATCTTTTTTTAGAATGTGGTCTACAACTTTGACAAAATTGCTTTTACATTATAAAGTAAACACAGATCTTCATTTCCTAGTGCCCAGAACTGTTCTTAAAACAGAGCAAGTGCTCTGGTTAGGTACAAATGTTGTGCATGGCATGACTGTATAACTTCAAAGAATGATTACATTCTCTATTCCCTAGTGCTTTACAGGTGAGTAGGAGAAGCAAATATCACAATGACAAGAAAGGACCACAGTGCTACTCTCTGTATTGCACAGAGACACACAGAAAAATGCAAGGTCTTCTAGTCATTTTATATAAGGACATTGTTGTACACAAAAGGCTGAGAATTATTATGGAAGCATGAAGAGATGTATGAAATTATTATTAGGACATTAGGAATGGCAAGAAAGAATATGAATGGTATTCGTTGCAAGTAAATAGTTTCAAGTAGACTTGTGGAAACAAGTGTAGGAACATGATGAAGTTATAAAAATAATACTAAACATGTCTGGTAATCCTTGGTCATATGAAGTTTGTGCTAGTCATGTTTGATATGTCAGAATTTTTTTCTAAGTAGGGATTTCCTATTGTCCTTTTAAGTAGTGAAAAGGGAATAATGGTAACTTGTCTTCCTCACCAGATATGGAGGACTGTGTGAAGTGCCCAGATCACCAGTATGCCAACACAGAGGGAAACCAGTGCCTCCTAAGAGCTGAAAGCTTCCTGGCTTATGGAGAGCCCTTGGGGATGGCCTTGGCCTGCATGGCTCTTTGCTTATCTACACTCACAGCACTTGTTCTTGGGGTCTTTGTGAAACATCACAACACCCCGATTGTCAAGGCAAATAACCAGGCTCTCAGCTACATCCTGCTCATCTCCCTCATCTTCTGCTTCCTCTGTTCCTTGCTCTTTATTGGCCGTCCCAACACAGTCACCTGCATTCTACAGCAAACCACATTTGGAGTTGCATTCACTGTAGCTGTTTCCACTGTCTTGGCCAAAACGGTAACGGTGGTTCTGGCCTTCAAGGTCACTTCTCCAGGGAGAAGGATGAGGTGGCTGCTGGTATCAGGGGCTCCTAACTTCATCATTCCCATCTGCACTCTGATCCAGGTGACTCTCTGTGGACTTTGGCTGGGAACCTCTCCTCCCTTCATTGATACAGATGCCCGCTCTGAATATGGACACATCATCATCCTGTGTAACAAGGGCTCCCTCACTGCCTTCTACTGTGTCTTGGGATACCTGGGCTCCCTGGCCCTGGCCAGCTTCACTGTGGCTTTCCTGGCCAGGAACCTGCCTGGCACCTTCAATGAAGCCAAGTTCCTGACCTTCAGCATGCTGGTGTTCTGCAGTGTGTGGCTCACCTTCCTGCCTGTCTACCACAGTGCCCAGGGCAAGGTCATGGTGGCCGTGGAGGTCTTCTCCATCTTGGCTTCCAGTGCAGGGCTCCTGGGCTGCATCTTTGCCCCCAAGTGCTACATCATCTTGTTAAGACCAGATACAAATTTCCGCCATGGCTTCCATGTCAAACTACAGATGGGACCAAATAGTCCTTCCTAAGATGAAAATTACATGGTCATGGAAAAATATAGAAGGTGTAGAGTAAATTTGCTATCCTCTTTTCCCATCAGACATTAGTTTATTTTGGTGGATTCACTTAATCGAATAATTGACACTTACTCATTTCTCTGGTCATGATATACTCCAAAATTGTCATCAGAGGCAGCTAAGTTTGAATGATGTTTGGCATATTTTTGGTTCTTTCTATTTACTCTGCAGTTGTCCCCTCTACACTAGTATATTTTCACTGTTGACCTATGTTGTAATTTTTCTGTCTTAATCATGTGCCTTAAATTTCTTCTTTGGCGCCAGTCTTGGGGCATGAACTGAAAGCCTGGGTACTATCCCTGAGTTTATTCCTCAAGGCTAGAGCTTTACCCCTTCAGTCAGAACATTACTTTTGGCTCTGTGGTATTTAACTGGAGATAAGATTCTCTTGTATGAGGAGTATGGGGAGTAACCCAGTAGTTAAATACTGGTGTTCACCACCCAATCTTCCTGTGCTGTGCAAAGGAGAAAGCATGTGATATTGAGTGACTACATGTACAAGCCTCCAAACATCTGTGCTACACTTACATCCTGAGCAATAAATAAGTTCTGTTGCTTTAAAAAAAAAAAAAGATTCTCTTGGACTTTGCTGTCCAGGTTAGCTTCAAAGCATGATCACCAAATCACAGCTACGTGAGTAACCAGGATTATAGGTATTATTCTAAATTTTAAAGTACATTAACTTCTGGCTTGGAGGTCTGAACTCATAAACCTCATTTCTGTATAACAGAAGGAAGAATTCAACATGTGCAAGACAATCTTTCACAGAACCATCAGGGATTTCGCATGGAGAATCTGTAGATGACTCTCAGCTCATTTCTCTCCATAATGCCTTCCCAGTAAGGTTTTATCCTAGGTAGCAGTTCTTGACACCCTTTATCCAGCGAGTGCAGTTTCCACTAACCATAGTAAGATAGAACCCTGAGATTTAAAATATTGGAGGGGGGGGCAGAGCCTTTCCTTTCTATCTTTCCCCTGTCCCAGGGATCCCATGAGTAGAGAGGTGGCGAGGCTTCAGTTAAAGCCTGGATCAAGAAACCACTGAAGTCTACCCAGGAGGGGAATGGAGACCAGTTTCAAATAAGGGGTCTTCAGGCCTGTTATGCATTTTGAAGGAAACTGCATTTCTGGGTTTGAAGTCTCCTTTCTACCACTGCTACCATTTCTGGCATCAATAGTCTGGCTGCATGACAAATCCACACAAGTGTGGGGAAGGCAGGCGAGAGTAGATCTTGGTCAGAGTAGGGTGGAGAAGTTCTCTAGACCTTAAGCCCTGTTTGAATCCTACAGGGCCAGATATAGGGTGACCCACAGAGGACAGCAGGGCAATGAGGGCTTTGTAGGACTGGACATCCAGGAAGT
Organism: Perognathus longimembris pacificus; assembly: GCF_023159225.1. Taxonomy (NCBI): domain Eukaryota; kingdom Metazoa; phylum Chordata; class Mammalia; order Rodentia; family Heteromyidae; genus Perognathus; species Perognathus longimembris. The sequence goes on from NC_063182.1 coordinate 37,318,798, forward strand.
GGTGGGGCCTGACTTACAACCTGGGTAGCCCTGAGAGGAATAGGAGCTGAAAGGCCAAAGACAGGGGATTTGAAAAGCAGACCTGAATGAACTCACCTGGATGGGGCCAAGACCTCCTCCAGTAGCATCCTTCTCCTTTTCAGCCTGCAGGGAAATGGTGGAGGGGCTGAATCCTCAGTGTCTATGGCAATGATGTAGAGGGCAGAGGTCCTAGAGGGGCGGATCTTCCATTAAAGTGGGTTGTGCTGGCAAGGGAGAGACCAGAGAAAGGGAGGGCCTCTATGAGATTGGGTGGAGCTTGTGGGGCATCGCCAGAGAGAGGTGGAGCAGAAGTGAAGAAAGGGCTTCTGGGAAAATGGGCCTGCTTGTGAGGTGTTGAACCACAGACAGGTAGAGCTTCACGGAAAATGGTGGCACCTGCTCAGGGACAGAGGTGGAAAAGGTTGGGGCCTTGTTCAAAATGAAGCATTTGGAGCTCCACTGTTGGCTGGGCAGGCTGGAGAGGTGTGGGAACATGATGAGAGTAGCAGATGTTGGCTAGCTAGGCCTGTGAGGAGTGGATCACTAGCCTAGACAGCTGAGGAGTTTCCATTCACAGCAGTTGACTGTGGAGGTGAACGTGAGACTGAAGTTCTGGGGACTTTTGTAGTGGGTTTAGAAAATCACAGATTTGGTGATTTCAGACCTTGTAGAAATGTCTCACTATGCATACGGATCATAGACGCTCAGAATCTGGCCATGATCTGTACACCATTCATCTATTCATCTGTCCAATGGGCAGTCCTTTTGTCTGAGAGATGATTCCCTCAATTTTTTCCCATTGAGGAAAATGGTCTCAAGAGGAACTGAAAGATTTGGGGAAGAAAAGTGTGTCTGTGTGTGTGTGTGTGTGTGTGTGTGTGTGTGTGTGTGTACAATATAATAGATAAGGAAAACACTCCGTAATCATCCTATTTTTGTAATGAGAGTCACGCTCACATATAACCTAAGGGTGATAGAAATCTGCAATTTCAAGGACTTAGAAACCGGTTCCAAACTCAAAAGGGTGAGATTCTCATGGTAGCCTTTGGGGTAGGGCTCAATATACTGGTTGTCTTTCTGTATCAAGATCCATTCTAATATAACTTTCTTTTGGACTTCCCCTCCCCCCCATTTTCTGTCATTGGACTCATGAAACCTTAGTATTGAATGAATAAATACCCCCCAAACAATATCACAGCAGGCTTTTCTAGTCAGGACATAGTTTGTTCTGGGAGAAACTATTCTGACAGAATGCTTAGAAAAGATGAGAAAAAGTATCTTATGTCAGAACTGTGGTTTTAACAGCTCAGCTCTCAAGTTGAATGGGGTAGAAGAGGCAGACGCATTGGAGCAGCTAGGCACTGGTAGCTCATTACTACAATCCTACCTACTCAGGATGTAAGGATTAAAGTTGAAAACCAACCTGGGAAATAATGTCCACCACACACTTATTTCTAATTAACCACCCTATATGGAAGTACAATTGTGGTTCAAAGGTCTGAGTGTCAGCCCTGAACAAGAAAGCCAAGGGTGAGGATCTAGGCCCTGAGTTTAAGCCCTAATTTAGGGAGAAAAAACACTCACAAAATATGTTCACTTTAGATCTTTCAGTCCAATTTAGGATGTGGACATTCTAAACTGCACTTGAAGACGGGTCTGATGACCATTCCTCTTTTATCTATAAATCAAGGCTACCAAGCCTCAGCAATGAGTGCACACCTGGGTAGAGGCCTTTCTGAATCTAGGGAGTGGAGAGGGGAGCTGGATGATTGAAGAAACCTAAGTTTGTAGCCCTTAAAGCACTGGTGGACAGCCACTGCTCTGTTGTACATGTGGCAATCCCTGGCCATAAAGGAATTATAAATCAAAACACCTCTGAGATTCCATCTAACCCCAGTTATACTAGCCAACATGAGTTGTTTTTCTTACTTTTAAGGCAAAAACCAATTCTAGAGCTGGCTAGGGCTCTAGCTGCTGAATCCATTCTAATGTTTCCACAAGAGCAGGCCCCAGGGAAGTGTCTAGCAATTTCTTTTTGTCTGGACCAGGAAAGGAAATCCTCAGTTTGGCTGGATATCACAGGTGCCAGAGTCCGTGATGGAGATGAGTCCGCCTCTATTCTTGGATTGAGAGTGCATTCTGGGGCTGGTGATGGAGCTGCATGGGGTAGCAAGGACAAGGTGCTATACACAACTGCTTGGTTCTGCATCATTGCAAACATAAAGAAAAGCCTCCTCCCTTACAATACCCAATCTGCAACTTTCCATAGAGAAAGTTCCTCAACTTGTTCTATTGGTTTTCAGGCTGCTCTTACTCCTGGCCCAAGATCAATGTTGAAGCCTTCTCCTGGTCCCAGGATCTGAACCCCTGGTATTGGTCTTGCTGGGCTCCTGCACACCCATCTGGGCCACAGGCATCTAGACACTGAATTCCAGGTCTGCACATACATGCAATGTTCCTTCAGCCTTTAGGTGACACACACCAGCACCTGAGCAGAGCCTTGCTGAGCTCTTGGGGCCACTCCTGCACCACGTGGAGAAACCAGAACACAGGCCTTCCTTACTTTCTTCATTCTTCATCTCTTGTCGTTGTGCCTATGATACTTTTAGATCCAGAATCCTAAATGGGTTTATGTGTCCGAGGCAGATCCATCTCCCCAGAACTATGACTGACTTTTTTTTCCCCTCTACAATATGTCAAAGATGGAGAAGAAGACATAAGAATCCAGAGGTGGCTAACAGGATTTACAAAAAGATAGGCGCTTTATGTCCTTGGTCCTGGCATGTGAGAAGCTGAGGTGTCAAGACTGGGTGGCCAGGAGTCCAGGAGAAGCTTGGGTGTCAGTGAAATTCCCTTCCCTTGAAAGAACAAATGTGAAGCCAGAGATGTCAGTCGCTGAAGCCTGTTATCCACTGTACTCAGGAGGCCGAAATCGGAGGACCACGAGGGGAGGCTGACCCAAGGCTGGAAATCCAGAAAACTCTTCTCTTTGATTAGCTGCCAGAGGTGGGGAATCAAAGCTGGGGCTTGAGTCCTAGGGTGCTAACTGTGGGCAGAATATCTCAGGCACAGCACCTAGGCCCTTGAGTTCAAGCCCTGGGACCCGCGCCTAAGCGCACCCGCACCCGCTCCTAAGCACACCCGCACCCACGCCCGCACCCACACCCGTCTTCCCCACGCACCCAGTGCCCTGCCCCACACCCACCCCTCCCCTGCGGGACCCCGCATCCACACCCGCCCCACCTGCCTCGCTGAGTGTGCTCCCCGGCCTGGTGCCTAGCACCTGCCCTGCTCAATTTCCACTATTTTTTTTTGCCAGTCCCGGGCCTTGGACTCAGGGCCTGAGCACTGTCCCTGGCTTCTTTTTGCTCAAGGCTAGCACTCTGCCACTTGAGCCACAGCACCACTTCTGGCCTTTTCTGTATATGTGGTACTGGGGAGTAGAACCCAGGGCTTCATGCACATGAGGCAAGCACTCCACCACTAGGCCATATCCCCAGCCCCAGTTTCCACCTTGTAAGGGGCACAATAGCAGTGCTTTAGAGAGGGGGAGTGAGGGGACAGAAGACACTGTACACAAGAAAGCACAGAAAAGGTGACTTAGGGATGACGCTAACAACACTTGCCAAGAGCCCATTTCTGTACATGGTTACATTCATAGGTACTCGGTGGTGAGAACTTCCACATATGAATTTAGGGGACACACCCATTACAATGCCACTGCTGGTGGTCCCTACCTCTCATTCCCTAGGCAGATCCTTGCTGACCCTGACTACTGGACTTTGAGTGATACAGTGATGTAATTCAGTGAGTGCTGAGAACACTAAAGTTTGGAGCAGGATCAGACAGAGCCTAGTCTATCTCTGGGCACTGAGACATTGGGATACCTCCTTGGGGCTTCAAGTTTCCCTGTGACCTGGGAAGAAAGTCGTTGCAGCTACAGGCTCCCTTAGGGCAAAGCCTTTCCTAGCTGAGGTTGGTATTGCTCTTGTGATCTGCAGAGACGACAGAGTTTCCTGGTGAACCTTGGTGGCCAGATCTTGGTCAGTGGGAGCAAGGCATGCCCAGAATAGGTCTTTAGCATCTGGAGTGGGAGAGGTATGGGCAGAAGAGAGGAGCAGGCATCCTCATGTGTAACCAAGTGTAAAACACCAGTGTGCATCCACTTCCTGGGCTCAGCCTCTGGGAGCCTCTGGCTAGTGAGGCTCCAGATGCTTCACACAGAATCTGTGCCACTTCAGGGCAAGACACATGTGACCCCCCCCCCAGATGTGTAGTGCCCCCACACATCCCGTGTGGCCTGGGCTTATGTTCACTGGGCTGTTAGATGCCCTGAGTAGTTCTTGGGGTTCTGACCCTGGGTGGGAATCTGAGTGTGAAGCACTAAGAGGCCCTGCAATTACAGGATCAGGGATCACTTCACCTGGACTTCATCTTCCCTTCTACACATGGGATTAAAGACACATAGCGGGTTGTTGTGAGGTTTTTATTTTTTTGAGCAGGACACTTGCCCATGGTTTGTGCTGACAGAACACTGATTTCCATTTATTGAGAGATGACAACCATCAGAAATCATTCTGAAGTTGGCATCACTGTAGGTCAGGGACACTGAGCAGTGTAATCATAGTCATCTGAGGAGGCATCAGGGAGAAGGTGACAAGGACCTGGTATGAAAAGATGGTCACCGGGTTATGTTAGGAGCTGAGTAAGCAAGGTCTCTGGGACACAAAAAGCAGACTCTGGCTGCCCATGCTTCAGGTAGCACTGGGCTGTGGAGGGACTTGGAAGCTATGCTGAGGAGGCACCATGGTGTCACCAGGCAAATGACTTCTTAACCTCCAGGAGTTATCCTGTGTTAGCCAGTGCTCTGTTTCAGACAAGATCCCCACCTAGGCAGCCACACAGACACCTGTGGCCTCCTTTGCTCCCATGAGGCAGGATGCAGAAGGAGATGTGTCAACACGCATTTTAGCCATAAAGGATGCTATGTGGACTGGCTGTTTACTCATTTCCTGAAAAAAGATATGAATAATCCTACTCAGTTAAAATGTCTCTTTTGATCTTAGTCTTAAAAGGACCCCATTTTTAGATGAGAAATGGGGGCTCTGTTTCTCCCACAGATTTTCCCTATTTTCTGGCTGAAGTATAAACTCTCCATCACTGCATTAGCTCTTGGTTTTGTTATTGGTTCCATAATTTGTAGAGGGAGAAAGAATCTCATTTGTGTCAGATAAGAGTAAATGGAAAGCGAATTCATCCTAAGAGTATTCTGGGAACTCAATCTTCTTAAACATTGAAGTAAAGTTCACATGATACAGAAGGACTTGAACACTTTAGTGATGCACACTGCCCACGTTGTGTGTCTGTTTGTCTTAGATACTTGGCTTGTTTCCATCGAATTGCATATGCTGCTAAACATTTATCTATTCACACATTTCTGTGTGAATTGTCGGGCTCAGGTCGCCTCCCCTGGCGTGGAAATCAAGGCTCAGTTACGCTTCTCACAACTCCCTTTCTCACCCTCTCCCCTGGTCACCCGGCCCGCAGGTAAGGCCAGGATGGGGCGGGGGAGCCAGCACTGACCTCACATGCACTCGGCCTAACAAGAACGCTTCGCCCACCTCCTTACCAGTAAAGAAAGCCAGGCATATGCGGGTCTCAGAGAAGCTTCAAGAGCTGTCTGATTTATTAAGGCGGGGGCAAGGACTAATGATAGGGAGAGAAGGTGATCGGCCAGGACGCTGATAGGTTACGAGCTTCCCATGTGACCCCCTCATGAGCTAACGTCACTCGAAAGTGCCGCGCCAGGGAGAGACTGGGGGTGCCTGGTCTGGCGAGAAAGTTGGGGGCTGTTTGCAAAGCCGGTTCTTCTGGTTCCAGACCCAGAGAATTGTGGCCTGCTTCCGCATTCCCCCAGGGCTGGGGGAAGGGTGGCGTCTAGTCCCCCGTCAAGTCCAAAGGCTGGATCCCAACATAAATGTTTTCACTTGTGTCAGTATATGTAGGAATGGAATTGCTGGATCCTATGGAAATTCAAGTGTTAGCTTTTGTTTCACATGTGCCAAATTGTTTTCCACAGCTGCTGCACAATTTCGCATTTCTATCAACAATGTCTACCTTTTTATATTTTCTCACCAATACTTGATAATTTTTATGTGTTTTGTCTGCAGTGATGTCTTGTGGTTTTGATTCTTATTTCCCTCATGGGTAATGATGTTGAACAAGTTTTTTCTTTTGGTTTTGGGGGGGAGGGTTTCACTGTGTGGCCTTGAACTCATGATCTTCAAGGCACACCAGATGACTGTAATCAACCAACAGAGCATGGGGCAACTTGATTGTGGAGTCCTGCTCACCTGTGGGGTTGCTAGGGTATATGAAGGCATGTGTGAAGCCACTGGTGTTGGCGGGTGACTGAATCTGTGCAGATAGGCTCTCCATGTCCATCCCAGGAGACATGGAGGTGCAGGCTCACAGTATCTGGCTTTAAGGAGATGCTGTCCATCTGGAGCACACCTGCGCAAGGGCATCCATGAACGTCTAGCCTCTACTGGTACCCACTGAGCACTGAAGCTTCACAGGCTAAACAGAAGAGGCCAGGAAAGGCCACTGTGATGTTTGGGCTGGACAAAGCTGAAGCCTGGAGACTAGTAGGTGTTATGGTGGGTGACGGAAAATCCACTAGCCATTAAAGGAAAGTGTGATAAGTTGAACTGCTTCAAAGGAAATCAGTACAAACCTCCTAAGATTTCTAAGACAAACTGCCAAATTCTCCAGAGACAAAGCACCCAAGATAGGCTGCCAAACTCTCCTGAGACAAAGCACTCATTAATTCCTAAGTATGGAGATGCAATAAATGTATAATAAACTACTGAATGACCTGAGAGACACACAGTCTAAAGATGTGAACAAGGAAAGAAATATAACTACTTGTTGAAGCTCCATAGTTTATTCCAGGTATTAGTAAAGAAACTGCGCAGTAGTTCTGAGTTCGTCTACCATTTCTACATTCTAAACTACATTTCAGGGTTGTCTATTGAATCTTGGCCACTCATACTTGCTAGCCAAGTCTTCTTGAATGAGATTTACATTTAATTCATTTCCACATTCTCAGTCCAAAATTTGGGAAGCCATTGTAAAATTAAAACAGATGTCTTATGCTGTGACCCATTCGTTTTACCTTTAGGTATTTCCCCAATCGTTGGATTCTGCTCTGTGCTCAGTGACTCCCTCAGTGCTTCAATGAGAAGGCACCCAAGAGAAGATCAGTAGGAACCTGTGGAAATTGTCCATACAGAGTCAGAGTGGGGCTCTATGGGGCTGTCTCAAGTGCTAGGGCGCCTTCTGGTGTTTACATGGGAAATGACAGGTGTGACATGTGATCTTGTGTGGAACTGTGGTTTGTTGTTTTCCTAATTCTGTGTGTGGGTGCTGTTGATAGGGATTGAATTTAGGACTTGGGTGCTGTTCTTTAGCTTTTCCACATAAGATTGTGCTGCACTGCTTGAGCCACAGCCCATCTTCTGGCTTCATTTTGTCTAAGTGTGTGTGTGTGTGTGTGTGTGTGTGTGTGTGTGTGTGTGTGTGTGTGTATGTTATTTTGTCTCTGCGTTTTCCAGCTTGAATTTCATCTTTAAAGATCTCCTTACTCTGTTTCTAGAGTATTATTTGGGCAAGCAGGGATGAGGTCAGAGTGAGGGAAGGAAGGAGGCAGGGAGGGAGAGGCAGAGTACAGGTTTTTGCAGTTTATGAGGGAGCACGAAGTTCCAAATAAACTAATCTTGGATGGAAGCTTTTTGTGAAGATAGTGCTTGTTGCATATGAATTCTTGGCTATTGTTTTCCATGGCTGTCTGCCTGTCTTCCTGTTTTAAATTTTTGAAAGAAATTCTGGTTGATGAAGTCAGAAGATTGAATGTTTTAATTTAAATTCATCCTTCACCAACTAGATTGCTGTAAAGGTCTAACAGAGACCCATGTGATAAAAAAGGTATTTCCCCCTTCTACCTGGAAAACGGAAAAATGAATAAACATCAATAAAAACCCAGCCTGCTTATTCTTGTTTTGTTTTGCTCTGTAGTCTTGTCTGTCCTCTTCTCTCTTCTCCCACCCCTTGCCCCCTCATCTGCCAAGTCTGATTGTGACAGTAATCTGGGATGAATGGAAGTGGCCATGTGATGCCCCTAGCCGTCGTCCCCAGAAGGTGTCCCTTAAGCCTGCTTGTACCAGTGGGTTCGATAGTTCTAGGGGTTGGAGAGACCCTGAAGGCCTGTGGACTGTCCTGCACCAGGCCCTGGGTTGGAGCAAAGGCCTTCTGCTAGGCAGGCTGGGCAGGAGGTCCACTGGTGGGGCCTCAGGAAGCTAGAGGTGCAGGGGTGGGGCTTATGGGGCTTCAGAGCATGAGAGAGGTGGGGCAAGAGCCAGGAAGCTAGAGGTGCTGGGCTGGAGCTTATGGGGCATCACAGATGGAGAGGGGAGGGACAAGGGGGAGGAAGTGAGAGGTGCTGGGGCGGGACTTATGGGGCCTTACAGCACAAGAGGGGTGGAGAAAGCAGGAGGAAGTGAGAAGTCAAGGGGCGTGGCCCTGGCACTGGACTGGTTTAGTTCGGTTCTGCCTGGGACTGGCAGTCCTGCCAGTAGCTCTCTACTTTGGGTTTGGGCCTACAAGCTGGTCAGGCTCACTGTGGTTTGGTGGTGGGTCTGGGTTTCCGTACAACCATACACCCGTCCCATCAGGCACCATCTGCTTGTTTGTGTGGAGAAGCCTAGAGGAACGCTGACCCTGCACAGATGCGGCTTGTGTGTGGAGAAGGCTGGACCCAGGTGCACTGAGCTGACTTTGAGGCAATTCTGGAAGACAAGCAGAGCTAAGCAGAGCTTCCTGGCAGGTGGGGCCCAGGGCATGGGTGTGAGGTGGCTGTGAAAGTGTGTAGAGAAGCACAGCCTGCCTCTCCTCTTTACTTGTTTGTGCCCTTCCTCAAGAGGCTTTGGTGAGCCTAGGCCTCAAACCAGGCCTCTAGAGCTGGCTTGGAGTCAGTGCAGCGCTTTTAGCTGGTGCTTTTAGTCTTGGCAGGCCCAGGCCACGGTTGTTGGGTCCCTGTGAGAGTGTGTGGAGAATCGCAGCCTGCCCCTCCTGTTTGCTTGTTTGTGTCCTTCCTGAAGTGGCTTAGGTGAGGCTAGGCCTCAAATCATGCCTCCAAAGCTGGCTTCCAGTCAGGATAGAGCTGTTAGCTTGTGCTTTCAGTCTTGGCAGGCCCTAGCCATGGTTGTGGGGTCCTTATGGTGTTGAGCTAATGGAGCATCACAGCAGGACACAGGTGGGGCAAAAGCAAGGAAAGTAGAGGTGAAGGGGCCCGGCTTACTGCGTTTCAATGCAGGAGAGGGGAGGGGCAAGGGCCAGGAAGTGATAGGTGCAGGGGCGGGGCATATCAGGCATCACAGCAGGACAGGGGTGGGGAAACCAGAAGGAAGTGAGAGGTCAAGGGGCGTGTCCCTGGCACTGGACTGGTTTAGGTCGGTTCTGCCTAGGAGGAGCCAGTCACTCAGCTCCTTTCTGTGAGGTTCCAGCTTTGGGTTTTGGCCTACTAAGCCGGTCAGGCTCACTGTGGTTTGGTGATGGGTCTGGGCTGCCATACACCTGTCCCATCAGGCAGTAGCTGCTTTTCTGTGTGGGGAAGCCTGGAGGACTGTGTGTGCAGATGCTGCTTGTGTGTGGAGAAGGCTGGACCCAGGTGCACCAAGCTGACCTTGAGGCAACTGTGGAAGACAAGCAGAGCTAAGCCAAGCCTCCTGGCAGGTGTGGCCCAGGGCATGGGTGTGGGGTGCTTGTGAATGTGTGTGGAGAAGCATGGCCTGCCTCTCATGTTTGCTCCTTTGGGCCCTTAAGTGGCTTTGGTGAGGCTATGACTCAAACCAGGCCACCAGAGCCAGCTTCCAGTCAATGCCAAGCATTTAGCGGGCTTTCAGTCTTGGCAGGCCCAGACCATGGTTGTGGGGTGTTTGTGAAAGTGTGTGGAGGAGTGCGGCCTGCCTCCCTGTTGGCTTCGGTGAGCCTAGGCCTCAACCAGTCTTCTGGAGCTGGCTCCCAGTCAGTGCAGAGCTTGTAGCCAGTGCTTTCAGTCTTGGCATGCCCATGGCATAGGTGTTAGTTTTTATTGCCTGCCTGCCTCTGTGTTGGTTTGTGTCCTTCCTGAAGTGGCTTTGGTGAGGCCAGTCCCCAAACCAGGCTTCTGGAGCTGGCTTTTAGTTGGCACTTTCAGTCTAGGCAGGCCCAGGGCATGGATACAGGTGAGAGACAGTGTGGAGAAATATAGCCTGCTTCTCCTGAAGTGGCTTGGGTGAGACCAGTCCCCAAACCAGGCCTCCGGAGCCAGCTCAAGTCATTGTCCAGCTTTTAGCTAGCACTTTCAGGCACAGAACATGGGTGTGGGATGTTTGTGATTGTGTGTGGAGAAGTGTGGCCTTCCTCTCTTGTTTGTTCATTTGTGCCCTTCCTGTAGTGGCTTCAGGGTGGCTAAGCCCTGAAGTAAGGAGGTCAGGTCTGCCCGGCACCATCTTGGCCACATGTTGAATTGTAGGGTCTGGCATCTCATCTTTATGGTGGAGGAAGGGAATTCTGACCCCACAGGTGATGGTTGTGCCTGAATTCCTGGAGACAGGTGTGAGCACTTCCCTTATAGGTGACTGAACCTGTCAGTCCAGTGCTTGGGAATAGGAGCTTCCTATTACCCTGTCCCCTGACTTTACCTTATTTAGGCCCAGACAAACACTGGTGCCATTACACCATACCATACATCTCCGTGTTTGCATCCTGTGTCCTGTCTCCTGGCTTATCTCTGGTCAACACGGTGTCCCAAATCAGCTCTTGGAGCTGAATTGGTTTGTTAGTATCATTTTTGTTTTTGGTTTCCTCTTTGGCCTGTTTCCTAACAGTGATTATATTTGGGGGCAGCAGGCCTTTGTAACAATTGGCTGCCTATAGACTGCTAGCATTCTAATAAAAACTCCAAGATTTGATCCTTCAAAATGTGCTTTCTCTGATAATTTACATTATAACATGCCCAAACCAGGCTTCTGGATCCAGCTCCCAGTCATTGCAAAGACTTTAGATGGTGCTTTCAGTCTAGGCAGGCACAGGGCATGGTTGTGGGGGTATTTGTATGTGGAGAAGTTCAGCCTGCCTCTCTTGTTTATTCCACATTTTGCTTGGCATTCCAAGGTATTTTTGTCTAGTTTTTGGAGCATGCCTTGCCAGCCAGGCAAGCACCTTTATACTGAGTCTCAGTGGATCATCACTGCCCCCAGGCCTGGCCTGAGATCTGTCTCATTAGGAGCTGGATGGAGGTAGCAGAAGGCAGGAGCAGAAAGTGTGGTCTAAATGGCCATTTCTTGTTTTTCTGTCCATCAGCCATGCTCTCATCCCACTCAACAGAGAAGAGGCCTAAGTGCTGAGCGTTAGAATGGTAGGTGTTGGATCTAGGTGTCCAGTCCAATGTAGGATGGGCTCAGTGGGCCCCAACAAATCTTGGTTAGGAGAACATAGGCCCCAATCCAGGTCTTGCATAGGGCACGGAGGTTCGGGTGGAGGGGATCTGTGGAAAATGTTTTTTCCAGATGCCTGTAATCCTATGTACTCAGGAGGCCAAGATCTGTTGATTGCAGTTTGAATCCAGCCCTGGTAGGAAAGTCCATGGGGTTCTTTATCACCAATCAACAACAACAACAAACCTCTAGTAGAAGCAGAGCTGTGTCTCAAGTGGTAGAGTGCTCATGCCTGAGTTCAAGCCCCAGGACCAGCACAAAAAGATTTTTGGGGGTGGCAATGTGGCTTAGTGGTAGGGTGCTCGCCTAGCATTCATGAAACCCTGGGTTCAATTCCTCAGCACCACATACACAGAAAAAGCAGGAAGTGGTGCTGTGGCTCAAGTGGTAGAGTACTACCCTTGAGCAAAATAAGCTCAGGGACAGTGCCCAGACCCTGAGTTTAAGCTCCAGGACTGAAAAAAAAAAAAAAGGATTTTCATTTTTATCATATAGGTCTTACACACATCTATTTTTAAACTTTTATTTATTTAAAATGTTTTTCTTTGCCAGATGTGGGGCCTAAAATCTGTGACTGGGTCCTGTCCTTGAGGTCTTCAGTTGAAGACTAGTGCTCTACTACCTGACCCACAGCTCTACTTGTAGTTTTCTAGTGGGTCATTAGAGATAACAGTCTTATGAACTTTCCTGCCTGAGCTGGCTTTGAACCTGGATCCTCTTGTCTGAGCCTCCTGAGTAGCTAGGATGACAGGAGGGAGCCACATTTTATTAGGCATGCAAAAATATTTCACTTTCTTTTTTTGTGAGTTCCAATGGTTTTGTGTTCCAGGGCCTTCCACAAGCTAGGCAAGTACCTCAGCTCTTAGCCCTGGTTCTTTTTATGCCGCCTTTGGTTTTCATGATTTCTAGCCTTCGTGGGCATTTTGAAGAGAAAATGTGCAGAATGTCAGAATAAAATGTGTAGAACCTGGAAGCTTGGAATCGTGAATAGAGGGTCTGGCTCTATAGCCCAAGGTAGAACAGTGTGGATGGACCCCATTAGAACCTGCTCTGGAAAAATCATGCCTTACCTAGGCCCCTGGCCTCTGTTCAAGTCTGCATCAAGTTTTCATTTATACTTTCATATCCATTTTGTGGCCTGGAGAAGGAGGTGAAGGCATGTGTGAGGAAGGGTAGCCTATCTTTTACTGCTTTGTAAGTTGGTGCTGATCAGAAAAACTTCAGTGACCCTAGTCCCCTGCCCAAGCCTCTGAGTCTTTGCTATGCATTCAGTTCTGCTTTTGTTCATGTCCTGCTCTGTGATTGTGGGTTAGGGGCTGAGGGGCTGTGTCGAAAATATTTTATTGTTATTAAATAGGTCTTACACACATTTTGTTCAGCATACCAAGGCATTTAAATTTCTTTTTGGTGAATTTAAAATTTATTTTTTTTTAACCTTTTTTTTTTTTTTTTTTTTTTTTTGGCCAGTCCTGGGCCTTGGACTCCGGGCCTGAGCACTGTCCCTGGCTTCTTCCCGCTCAAGGCTAGCACTCCGCCACTTGAGCCACAGCGCCGCTTCTGGCCGTTTTCTGTATATGTGGTGCTGGGGAATCGAACCTAGGGCCTCGTGTATCCGAGGCAGGCACTCTTGCCACTAGGCTATATCCCCAGCCCCTGAATTTAAAATTTATTGTGTTTCAGTGCCTCCCACAACCTAGGCAAGCAACTCAACACTGAACCTCACCCCTTTAATATAACCCAGTCAGTTCCTTTAGACTGGTTTTATTCACATTTTCTAGTAAGGAGCTTCTGTGTGACTTTCTATTTTGTTCTTCCCCTGTTACCTATATAGGATCCTGCTTCCCTATGGAGTAGTTCCAGCATACCCATCTTTTGTTGCCTGTCTGTAAGTACTTTGAGGGCAAAATGTGTCTAGTATCAGAAGAAAACATGGAGTACATACACTTGGAATTTTGAGTGTAGTATCTGGAAGTATGGCCCAATGTAGAAAAGTGGCTTGAATGACACCCCCTCCCCTGAAGAAGTGACACCCACTCACAAACATTCTGAGGTTGGCATCACTGTAGGTCAAGGTTGTAAGACCCTCTAATCATTGAATCACAATCATATGAGGAGGCATCAGGGAGAAGGTGACAAGGATCTGGTATGAAAAGATGGCCACTGGGTTTAGTTGAGGAGCTCAGCAACCAGTGTGACTGGGACTGAAGCACCCAGACCCTGGCTGGCCATGCTCCAAGGTAGTACTGGGCGATGGAGGGACTTGAAAGCTATGCTGAAGTAGTGCCATGGTGTCACCAGGCAAATGGCCTCTGAAACCCTGGGAGCTATCCCTTTGCTCATTAGTGTGCAGTTTCAGACAGGCACTCCACCTAAGTAGCCACACAGATACTTGGGGTCTCAATTGCTGCTATGAGGCAGTATGCAGAATGAGACTTGGCAAAACACACATTTTAGCCATAAAGGATGCCATGTGGACTGGCTGTTTACTCCTGGTACTTGAACTTGGCCTGGGAGCTGTCCCTGAGCTCCTTTTTGCTTAATGCTAGCACTCTACCACTTTAACCACAGCACCATTTCTGGGCTTTTCCGTTTATGTGGTACTGAGGAGTCGAACTCAAGGCTTCATGCATACTAGGCAAGCACTCTACCACTAAGACACATTCTCAGCCCCAGTCTTGGGTTTTGAGATGACACTTTAGGCACATCTGAGGATCAGACATTGTTGCCTTTGAAGCAACAGAAGCATGGGCTTCACTTGATCAACATGAGGATTTTGTGATGGTAGAGAGTGGGGTGTCCCAGGCATGCACTGAGCACTGTAGACTCAGGCTGGAAAGGCCACCTTGATCCTTGGGCTGGATAAGGCTGAAGCCTGGAGATTGGTAGGTGCTATCATGGGTGACAGAAAATCCACAAGCTATTAAAACTCCGATAAATTGAAATCCTTTCAAGGAAATCTGTACAAACCTCCTAAGATTCCAAACGTAAGCTGCGAAACTCGTCAGACAAAGCACCCATTAATACCTAAGTACAGTGTCAATAAATCAAGAACAGAGCCAGGCACCAGTGGCTCACACCAGTAATTCTTGGTACTCAGGAGGCTGAAATCTGAGGATCATGGCTCAAAGCCAGTCCAGGCAGGAACGTGCTTGAGACCCTTGTCTCCAATTAAATGCCAGAAAACCAGAAGTGGCACTGGCTCAAGGAGACCCCATGACTGACAACAACAAAAGAACAGACCACTGAATGACCTGAGAGATGGTCCTTCTTATATTTTCAGCAACTGCTAATGTACAAGTTTTGGGTAAAACAGACAGGTCTGAAAGTTTACAACAGAAAATGTAATGCAAAGCACAATTATCCCTTGTGAATCCAGAGGTCCTCCTTCCATGTGTGCAGCTGTGATCCATCTCCTGTGGCTGAGTAAATAATACTTCAGGCGGGGTAGCAAGGGGCAGCTTTAAGGACAAGTCTGATGTTGCAAATGCAATAGAAATAAGAGGCAGTGGGGGGAGGTGCAGTTATAAATCTAATGTATATTACAAAATTAGCAAGACAGAGCTGGGAATGTGGCCAGCCCAGTGGCAGAGTGCTTTTCTGGCAAGCATACAGCCCTGGGTTCGATTCCTCAGTACCATATACACAGAAGAAGCTGGAAGTGGCACTGTGGCTCAAGTGGTAGAGTGCTAGCCTTGAGCAAAAGAAGCTCAGGGAAAGTGCCCAGGCCCTGAATTCAAGCCCAAGGACTGGCAAAAAATAAAAGAAAATAAGATGAACAAGATTGTGGAGAGTAGAGGGATGGGTGTGAATGTTGAAAGGGGTGACATTGATCAAGACACATCATATTAATAAATTGTGTTATTAAGTGGCAACTCCTTAACTACTTAAAGATAATAATAAGGCTGTACTGAAGTGAAGAGAGGCTGGGAATATGGCCTAGTGGCAAAAGTGCTTGCCTGAAGTGTAGAGAGAATAGAGGTGGAAAGCCAGTTTGGTTTATCAGATATTTGTTGAGTACCCACTATATGTTAGAATGCAAGTGCATCGGGAACCAACCCCTATGATGACTTTGATTCCTGCTTCTAGTCACTTTGCTATGCAATCCAGGTAGAAGTAGGCACACTTCCAACACAGAGCTCTCGAAAGGAAGAGAGAGACTTCACAAGTAAGATCTGTGGAAGAACTAGCACATGACAGCCAAGCACTGGTGCCTCACGCCTGTAAATCTAGCTACTCAGGAGGTTGGATTCTGAAGATGATGGTTCAAAGCCAGCCTGAGCAGGGAGTTCTGAGACTCTTATCTCCAAATAGCCATCAGGAAACCAGAAGAGGTGCTGTGACTCAAAGTGGTGAAGCTCTAGCCCTGAGCACCCCAGCTCCACAAGTTCAAGTCCCACAACCAACAAAAAGAAAGAGAAAGGAGTGGGACAAAGAAGAGAGGGAGGCATGGTGGGAGGGGTTCAAGGCCAGCTCAGCTCCTCTTCTCTCTCCCTTTCCCTCTCCCTGCAAAAAGTGAATAAGATTCCATTTCAACAAATAAGCTTGGCATATTAAGATGTGTCAGTATTCCCAACTACAGAGAAGGCATAGATAGGAAGATCACATCTGAAGGCCAGTCTGAACTTAAAGACTTAGCTGAAAAGTAAGGCAAAAACAAAAACTAAATGTGGCACGTGTGGGGGGAGCGCTTGTCTAGCAAGTGTAAGGCACTGAGTTCAAATCCAAGTACCACCAAAACCAGAAGTTTGGCATGGATCTCAGGGGACCCCAATCAGCAGGACTGAGCCTTTCTGGAAGCTCTGTGGCTCACTTCCTTTATTCAGTAATACTGGAATATGAAACCTATCATTGTTTCTCAAGAATATGAATGGAACTGGAGACTATACCATTCAGTAAAATAATCCAATCACAAGGAAACAATACTACATGAGTTCACCCCCTAGGTTAGGTGCCTTTAATGAATTAGCTAGATACTGTAGCAAACTGACAACTCTTTTCCCATGGTACCTTGTAACGTTTTCTAAACCCTGTTCTCCTTTGAGAGAGCATAGACAGGACTTGAGAACATGTCAAGTGAAAGGAACTAGGTACAGAAAGATGAATGTGGTTATGTTCCCACTCACTGGTGAAAGCTAAAACAAGTGGATCACAGAATTCCTGTGCAGTAGTGGTCACTAGGGGCTAGGAAGAGTGTGAGCAGTCTGCAGGTGGTGGCTAACACCTGTAATCCTAGCTACTCAGGAGGCTGAGATCTGAGGATCGTGGTCCAAAGGCAGGAAAGTCCCAGAGACTGTTCTCTCCAATTAACCACCAGAAACTGGAAGTGGTGCTGTGGCTCAAGTGGAAGAATGAGACCCTTGCTTAAGCTGAAGAGCTGAGGGACAGTGCCCAGGCCCAGAGTTCAAGTCCCATGACCAACAAACAAATAACAACCAAACACAATTATAGGGAGAAATGTAGTTCTAACGTTGTAATTCACAAAAGAGTACATGTAGTAAACAACAGTTCCTTACACATGTCAAAAAACTGGAAGAGTGGGGCTGGGAATATGGCCTAGTGGCAAGAATGCTTGCCTTGTATACATGAAGCCCTGGGTTTGAATCCCCGGCACTACATATATAGAAAAAGCCAGAAGTGGCGCTGTGGCTCAAGTGGCAGAGTGCTAGCCTTAGGCAAAAAGAAGCCAGGGACAGTGCTCAGGCCCTGAGTTCAAGCTCCAGGACTGGCAAAAAAAAAAGTCAAATAGAAATTGTGAGCAGGGGAAATTTGAGCAAAGTATAAACAATAGAATGCGACTTCAATGGGGCAAATAATGTAGGAAGCATGTTAAGATCTGACTTTTCCCATAGGCGCCAAATTTAAAAGCTTGGATATCTGTTTCATCCGGGTTCTGGTAAGAACTGATAAAAATTCTTATATGCAAATGGCAGAAATGACCATAGCTCTCAAAATAGCTTCTGTGATCATGGAACATAGATTTCCTCCTTTGTACATCTCTAAAGTGGCTGTCTATGCTGTCACTTGTTAGATCTTGCTCTAATCTATGCACACTTTGGGCTCTGCACTGACATGGTTGTCTTTTCCTAAATGAATGTAAGTCATGTCTCAACTTATTTCTCAGATTTAGGCAGAAGAGACGACTGTGGTATTGACATACTCTTGTAGCAACATCTTGTGTACAATTATAATGGTAATTATTTAAACATAAGAAAGCATTTTAATGGTCAAATGAATTTAGATCAAAACAGTCACAACCTCTTAAAGAATCTTGCTAAGGTCACATAGGAGGTGGCAATGCAGCAAACTGAATCAACTCTTTCATCAGCTCTGAGGGTGTGCTCACCAACACAAGGGTGTGGATACAGCCATAAAAACGTTGCCTGACTTTTATCACACCTTTGCCTTTTCAAAATCTCCTCATTAGGTATTGAGAAATCTGAAAATGGAATCGCACAATTCCACTCCTATTAGGTGCCTGAAAATTTCAGAAAGAGTCTAAAGTATTAAGGAATAGAAATGGGAATGGTTTCAGGATCCTGGGAGGGAAGGATTTTTTGTTTGTTTGTTTTGTTTTTGTTTTTTTTTTTGGCCAGTCCTGGGCCTTGGACTCAGGGCCTGAGCACTGTCCCTGGCTTCTCTTTGCTCAAGGCTAGCACTCTGCCACTTGGGCCACAGCACCACTTCTGGACATTTTCTGTATATGTGGTGCTGGGGAATTGAACCCAGGGCTTCATGTATACGAGGCAAGCTCTCTTGCCACTAGGCCACATCCCCAGCCGAGGGAAGGATTTGAAAGACTGATATTAAATTTCAGTTATACAATTTGAATAGGTCTATGCATCAACTAGACAGTGGCCATGTCTATAGCCTTTACACTTTTGTTAAGAGAATGGATATCATGGTAATTGTTCTTTTTTGCCAGTCCTGGGGCTTGAACTCAAGGCCTGGGCACTGTTCCTGAGCTTCTTTGGCTCAAGGCTGGCACTCTATCACTTGAACCATAGCACCACTTCTGGCTTTTCCTGTTTTATGTGGTGCTGAGGAATCCAACTCAGGGCTGCTTGCATGCTAGGCAAGCACTCTACCACTAAGCCACATTCTCAGCCCCTGTGAACTCTTTTTGCTCAAAGCTAGTGATCTACCACTTTGAGCCACAGCTCCACTTCTGGTTTTCTGCTGGTTAATTGGAGAGTCTCACAGACTTTCCTATCCAGGTTGGCTTTGATCTGTGATCTCCAGATCTCAGCATCCCAACTAGCTAGAATTACAGGCGTGAGCCACCTTTCTGAGGTTTGCCTCTCTTGAACTCAGAGCCTGGGCACTGTCCCTGAGCTTCTTTTGCTCAAGGCTAGTGTTCTACCATTTGAGCCACAGTGCCATTTCCAGCCTTTTCTGAGTTGTTTGTTGGAGATAAGTCCCATAGACTTTCCTACCCAGACTGGCTTTGAACCATGACCGTCAAATCTCAGGCTCCTGAGTAGCTAGGATTACAGACTGAGCCACCACTGCCTAGCTCTACTTACCCATTTTTTTCTTTGATTCTTTTCATTCCTTCTTCCCTCCTCTCTTCCTTATTCCTCTTCTTTCTCTCTCTTCTCCTTCTCCTTATGTCCTTCCTTCCCTTCTTTCTTCTTTACCTCTCTTCTTCCCTCCTTCCACTATTCCTCCTCCTCCTCCTTATCTCCCTGTCTGTCATCTGTCTGTACCTCTCTTTTTCATCTCAGTAATTTGGTCAGAGTCAACTGCCTGAGATGAAGCTACTGGTCTGTGAATAATCTTTGCTATTTTCTTTTTAAGAGAAATGTAAGATGGCTTTATGAAAATTGCCATCACAAAATTATTTATAAAAATATATCAAGCCAGGCACCTGTGGCTCATGCTTGTAGTCCTACCTACTCAGGAAGCTGAGATCTGAGGATTGTGGTTCAAATCCAGCCCAGGCAGGAAAGTCCAGAAACAATTCTCTCCAGTTAACCACCAGAAAACCGGAAGTGATGTTGTAGCTCAAGTGGTAGAGCGCTCACCTTGAGCTAAGAGCTCAGCCACAGTGCCCAGGCCCAGAGTTCAAGCACCATGACCAACCAAACAATAATAATAATAAATAAAATAAACCAAGAAGCCCTCGACACTGGCCAGAACAAATTATTTATTTTTATTAAAGTATCTATTCACCAGTGTGAAAAGAAGCAAAGTGGTTGGACTTCTCGGATCTGGCCTCGTGTTTTCAGTCACTCATAGTCGCCCCGCCCACAGGGCTCGATGGTCATGCAGCACTTCAGGCCTCTCTGGCAGAGGCCTGTGAGCTCTTCGTTTTTGTAGCAATAATTCCCGCATCTTCCATTATGCTTGAGACACTTCTCATCAAAAAAGGCGTTCTTGGCTACACAAGGGAAGGAGTTGTTCGGGGTTAGCCAAGGTTTGCTCATTCTGAAGCATGTGTGGTAGGTAATGCAGCATCTATGATGGTTTCTTGAGAGCTGTTCTAGCCCCTTCTCCCTGCCAGCAGGTACAGTGAGAGGGGGTGTTTGCTATGTGGCATTAGGTAAGAGACCAAGATGAATTGCTTCTTCTTTGAACATTTATTAAGCTCTGGAAATAGCTGCTAATACCCTTTCATCCAAATCTATTGGGCAAATTACCAGTGTGTTCCTGTATACTCCTCTAGAGTAAGGAACTGCCCTGGGATTCATGTAGAGCAAGATCTGAAGCTCAGGAAAGTAGTCAGGCTAGAGTGAAGAGGGAGTGTGTGTGTGTGTGTGTGTGTGTGTGTGTGTGTGTGTGTGTTCGCATGTGCACATGTGTCTTTGTGAAAAATTTTACTGGGGTAGATCCTGAAAAGGCTGCTTGTAAAGCCTGGGACCAATTTCTCCTCTGCATTTCATCAAAACGTGGATTAGAGAAGACACACACTTCAGATCAGAAAGGGGTGGTGGTGTTGGTACTGACTCCCTAAGACTTCTCACTTATTTAAGACAGAATTCCAGTTCTGATTTAGCACTTTATCAGTAGCAATTGTAAGAGCAGCCTGCTTTCAGCTAAGGAGAGCCTCTAAGGTCAATGTGTGAAACACCTAATTCACACCTGTGCAAAACTTCAGCCAGGTAGTTAAGTGCTGTCATATGTTCATGCATGAGCTGGCATTGGTGTATCTAGCTTAGGAAGTGTCTGTGCCTTCCTGAGCCGCTGTGCCCACAGGCCTCTAGTGGAACATGAGACACACCTGTGCAGAGACTTTGCGTGTGTGCATGTGTGTGCATATGTCAGGTAAAAATGTTGGTTTCATTTTTGTCTTTGTGACATTATATAAAATCTGTGTTGAATAAGTTCTGAGTATAAGTGATCTCTAAAAAACAAAAAAGAAAAGAAAAAAGACCTCTGACTACTCTCATGAGAGCCAGCAGAGCCAGCAGAGTCCATTTGTCATGAATTCTGAAGTTCCCGATCCCCAGATTCTAATACAGACTTCTTCACATAGGAACATGAAGTGAGCAGTGTGAACATTTGTGCAATGCACATGGGTTGAAACAGCACTAGCCAGTGGGGCGGATCTGGCTACCCTGGGGTCTGAGAAGCCCTTCCTTCAGCACCCTGGAACACGGCATGGATCTGAACTGCACCTTGCCATGGAGGACACAGACGAGTGTCCCGGGAGGTGAATCCTGATTCCCACTGTGCCTCTCCCTGCACCGAGGCAGCATGAGGCCCGGTCCAGGCTACTTATGCCTGGGCTCCTCTATGCTGACCTGTAGGACTTCGAGAAGATGCCAAGCCCTCCTCAAGTCCTGTGTCTATAAAATATTCATAAGATGGGCCTGCCGTGCACATTTTTTTTCTCTGAGAATCATTAAATATGAAGTAGGGAAGAGATTTCCTTCAAGGTGCTGCCTCTGGACAACAAATGCATTTCATTATGTGGGGTTCTTACTATAGTATTTAGCTTTAAGGGATAGGATTGAAAGGTGACAAGGTACATTGTGCCATTTCTCCAGAGTCTGTGGGGGACATGAATCCTCCAGACACCCCTCCTTTCAGTCTGTCTCTCTGTTTCTCTCTCCCTCCTCCCCTCTCTCTCCTTATTTCCTTCCTATTACATACTGCAGATTTTCTCATTTTCCTCTTGATTTTACTGCTAGCTTTTCCCTTGACTTTACTTTGTTGACCTGTTTTGTTAGGAAGCATGAGAACCGGAGCCGAAGGGCTTCTCGGCCAGCATCCTTACACCCATGCACGCTGGTGACAAGCTTTCCTGGGTTGCAGTGGGCGACAGCAGGGTGGATGGGAGATTCACTGGAGGGCACTGCCTTCTGCAGCAAGCGCTCCCCATGCCACGACCAGAGCAGAGGGGCCTCTGCATCCCAGGCCCGATGGCGCCCAGTACCTGCACAGCGAGCACCATCCCCCTGATCGCCTTAGCTGAGAAGAGGCCCATTTCCCTGGGGCCAGAAGCAGGAGCACAGCTAAGAGGAAGAGGAAAGTCTTCATGACCAGAGACGTGCGCGCGGGGTGTCGGCACCATAGCCCTGGGGAGAGGCCAGCGACACCCACATTTATGCCTTCCTCCAGATGAATGATCTTGTGTTTGTAACGTGAATGGCATCTTGATCAGTGAGGCTTGTCAGACGTGAGCGTGTCTCTAAGCTCTGCCATGCAAAGCCCAGAATCCCCAATGGGCGCCAGCTGACAATTGAATTTTCTGACTCTGGAAATCTGCCAAGAAGGAAGATGGGCATGGGGAACAGCATGAGGTAGAGACCCATGTCTGGGTGTGTATGTACTCTGCAAGGAACACTAAATCAATAAGTAAACATCTAGCTGTGATAGTCTGGGGCTGTCTCGACTGTGCTCCTGGTGGTGCCGTGTGTGTGTGTGTGTGTGTGTGTGTTTCGTGTAATTACAAACACTGCAGTCCTTCTGATAGGCTGAGTGCCTCGTGGCCCGATGGAGTCAGAATTCCAGTCAATCATTTTTTAAACTTTTATTGCTATTATAAAGAGGTTACCGTTACTTAAGTCAGGTAGACATTGCATTTCTTTTGGGACAATGTCACCCCTTCTTTGCTCTCTCCCTGTTTTTCCTTCCCATCCCCACCCATAGTGTCCAGTGAGGACCACTGCTGCATTTGTCCACCCTTTGTCTCTCCATTTCTGTGCCCCCTCCTTCCCCTCCTGAAGACAGGTAAATGTACCAACAGAACAAAAAGCAAAGAAAACAAAAACAGCAAAAAAGGAAAAAGAAAAAAAAAAACCTCTTGTTTTTAGGGCCTGGAGTTCATTTTGATCCATATATTATTTTGTATGATCGGAGGCGTGTGCCGTTGTTTGTTTCTATTCCTCCCCTACAACCACATTGGATCCTTGTGAGCATATTGTTCATATGCCATTTTCTTGCATTGGTATTCTTTCCTAAAATCTGCTGTGCTCTGAATTTTAGGATGGAGGCCCGACTTGAGTATTCCCAGTCATTTCCAGGAGGTGAGTTCCATTGGTTAAATGTATGTTCTTCTTGGGAACTCTGCCCACGCTATGTATGTCTGATGAGGCAAAGAAGGAAAGCAGTAGTGGAAACAAAATGGAATGAAACACAGCCCACTAATGCCCGAAATCTCTTCCCCTCGCTGACAGAATCTTATTTGGATTTTCCCATTTACATAGAAATATCTTTGTTGTAGGAACATAAACCTGGCCATCAAGACTGGACTCCATTGGCTTTCCCCATTCGATAACAGCCAGAGCTTCAGAATCCCTATATGTCAGCTAATCAGCGTGGCCACGGGAAACGCGAGCATATCTGATTCTCACAACCTCAATCTGATGTGGCCCATCTGGGCTGCTTGCCTCTGGTACACACAGCATCCTCTGAAGGCATGAAGATAGTTCAAGGAGAACTCATTATTACTGAAAAACGATTCATAGTGAGTAGCTACAGCCTCCCCTACGCACCCTGCTTTTGTGCCGGTCTTGGGGTTTGAACTCTGGGCCTGAGTGCTGTCCCGGGCTCCTTTATTTGTTCAAGGATAGCAATCTACCACTGGAGCCACAGCTCCACTTCTGGCTTTTTCTGTGGTTAATTGGAGATAAGAGTCTCACATACTTCCTTCCCCTGGTTGGTCCTCAGATCTCAGCCTCTGGAGTAGCTGGGATTACAGGCATCAGCCACAAACTTTACTTTGTGGAGATCTGTTTTACAGGAGGAGAGCACTTTGTAGACAGAATGGAAGCAAATATTCTCGGGTAACTGCAAAACTTCTTGGAAATATTACAAATGCTCCTAATTAATTTCCATCAGTGTTCCAGGTACTCTTGTATCTGTATGTGCACCTTGTCATTTAACCTTGAAAACACCCTTATAGGTAGGTGCTACTATAACCTGAATGTCATATGTCACTTGTTTTGACAAGTAAACAAATTTAAAAATGTAGAAGATTATTTCTAGAATGTCCTTGGGACAAATAAACAAGTTGAGGCAAACTACTTACTAAATATTTGCTTATTACTAGGTCCAAACCGAAATTGAGTCTAAAATTCTTAATGACATTTCCAAGAATCTTCTCAGTGTTACTTTATTTGTTTTTTTTTTTTTTTTTTGTTACCAGGCGTGGGGCTTGGATTCAGGGCCTGAGCACTGTCCCTGGCTTCTTTTTGCTCAGGACTAGCACTTTGCATCTTGAGCCACAGCGTAATTTCTGGCTTTTTTTTCTCTATAAATGTGATGCTGAGGAATCGAACCCAGGGCTTCATGTACATGAGGCGAGCACTTTACCACTAGGCCATATTCCCAGCCCCTCTTCACAATGTTACATGATATCCCTCTTTTTTTGTTCTAGTAAGCATCCCGTCATGTCTACTAGGTATTTTTGTAGTCCTGTAGTTTGTCTACCTGACACATAGACTTTTGGCCTATGCAAGAACGAAATAGAGAGCAGAAATTGGTACTATTCTTGCTTATACTTCTACCCAAATGCATACTGCAAAGAAAAGGCAATATTTAAAAAAAAACAAAACTCTGGATAACAATGATATTTCCATGCATGTATATAACATTGTTAGATCAACTTCAACCCTACTATTATTTTCTCCCCTCACCACCCTCTTAAAACCATGTAATAATTTAATGGGTTTTGTTATTCTAGTTTCATACATGTGTATGAAGTACTTTGTACAATCAACATACGCTAATCCAAAACAGAGAAGAAAAATCTGGATTGGTTCTTGAACCTACTTGCACATCCAAGCCCTCTCCGTTCTTTTGGATTTCCACATGTTCCCCCTCCCCAATAGACTGCCCGCAAAGGTATCTCAGCTGCTTCTTCTTGGCCCAGGTGAGTTCACTGTGTGTGAGACTTGCAGACTCGGTCGGCGTAAATGCAGGAAGTCATGCATGGAGCACGAGACAGTCGCTGGAAATTGCAAGTTGACCATTTTCTGTTGCCAATAGAGGATCTGACTTATCGGGCTGTCTCTCTTCTGGCCCAGGAGCTGGGGGTGGACAGATCTCCAAGGAAGAAGAAGAGAAGACAAGAGATCTGCTTCCCAGATCACACGTGGAGTTTCTGGATCAACCTCATTTCATTCTCTGCTTGTGTTTGTTTCTTTGTCTACTTTTGGTTTTATGATGATCTCTTCAGAAATCAAGACATGAGTAAATACCCAATGCCAATTCAGTCAGGGACTACTGTATATTTGTAGAGCATTTTATAATTTATTCTTTTGTAACACTTTTCTCGTATGTCTCAAGGTTGTCTATGAGGGTAGGTATTATTATCTCCATTTCTTTTCAAAGACACTGAGACCCAGGAGGTTGCTACTTACTTAGAACTATAGTGAGCAGCCAAAGAATGATGTGAACACTACTGTCATTTTCTCTGTATCTATCTGCATGTACCAATTCTTATAGAATGAAGTTAGAGACAGCAGTGGCATCACCTCTATGTTACTGGAGTTAAAAATGTTACAGGGGGCTGAAGATATGGCCTAGAAGCAAAGAGTGCTGGTCTCATATACATGAGGCCCTGCATTCAATTCCCCAGCACCACATATACAGAAAACAGCCAGAAGTGGCACTGTGGCTCAAGTGGCAGAGTGCTAGCCTTGAGCAAAAGGAAGCCAGGGACAGTGCTCAGTGCCTGAGTCCAAGTCCTAGGACTGGCAAAAAAATAAATAAAATGTTACAGGACCCAAAAAATTCATTTAATCCACTTGATTTCTCTTACAGTAATATATGACCATTTATTGATTCCAGTATTCATAGAATGTCTAAGAAACAACCCCATGCACTCTGTTAATGTCTGTGACACTGACTTTACATTTCTCCTCTTCCTTTTAAAGAAAATGGCTAGGTAGCAATTTAAAATACTTGTCACTGAATGTAAACAAATGATGTGTTACCTTTGCTACTTTGTCACTTCTCAAAATAAAGGTCAACATGGTCAGTCAGAGAACTCAAACTTGATCTCTCAGTTTTAACATCATTTATCTTTTATGTGTCCCAATTTGTTTGTTTTGTTTTTTGGGGGACGGGGTCATGAGACTTGAACTCTGGGCCTGGGCACTGTCCCTGAGCTCTTTAGCTCAAGGCTAGTGCTCTACCACTTGAACCACAATGACACTTCTTTTTTTTTTTCTTTTTCTGGTGGTTAATTGGAGACAAGAGTCTCACAGACGTTCCTTCCCAGGCTGGCTTTGAACTGTGATCCTCAGATCTCAGCTAGGATGATAGGTGTCAGCCACCAGTGCCCAGCCCAATTCATCTCTTGCTATTTCACTTTGGAAAACAATTGTTTCTCAGGTAAGATTGTATCTTAATCTGTTTTGGGAAGTAAAACAAAAAGCATGAACTACCATTTTATTTATCCTAGTTTTGTACGCAGGGACGTCGACAGGGAAGGCACCCACAGATCTGGTGTCCAGTGGAGATTTCACTGTGCATCATGGAGGCATGGTCCTCTCTCTTGTGTCCTGACATAGTAGCCTTGTTATTCCACTTTCTCCAAGTAATTTACCATACTTCTCAAGTTCAGGATGGCAGTCAATAAAATGTCTGATGGTAAAGTGGTTAAATGAGAGAAAGGACAGACTTAGCGTATGTCCCCCGGGGTCCTATCATGGCCCGCTGGAACTTGTGTGCTGTGATTGTGATTTGGCTTTGTCTTTCCTAGAGGGAAGTGAAGGAAACGCTCTTGTGCCAAGTTTTAGGAATGGCTTTCCAGAAGGGTTCTTGGAAAATTCAACATACAGTGCTTATGTCCAACTCACCCACAAAAGGATCCACAGGAGAATGCTATTGTTGGAATCTCCTTGATCATAAGTAAAGAAACCTCCAATTAGATGCTTCAAATATAGGAAAACGTTGGCTTATAACGTGATCCATAAAATAGCTTTTCATCAACTTTGAACACATGATTTTCCTTCAGTGGTAGAACTGGTTGTGAGTTTCTAGAGACAGCTTTCAACAGTAAATCAAGTAGCATCTCCTGTTGCAAAGCAGAAATAAATGGGGAAAAACTTATGGGAGGCAAATTGCTTTTCTCTATGGAATTCAGTATTTTTTTGAGAAAATTCATCTTTACGTATTGCAATATTTAATTTTGCTAGGCACTAGTTAACAAATACTGAATGAAATTCTAAAAAGTGTAAGCTATGTGTAAAATCTAGGGGTAGAAAGAAAAGGGCCACATGGGAGCAATGGTTCTTGAAATGGACTTCAATAGAATGAACAGGAGAAGTCTAGGCAGTGACACAGAGTAGTGTATTTCAGTCTGGAAGGAGGCGTTCTTCTCGGCCTTGCACTCTCATAAACGCTACTTATTTAACCTCTGCCGAGCTGGCCCACACACTACTCCTTGGACCATGGAAAATAGTGACCTCTCAGTGAACATTACAAAGTAAAGCAGGCTTTCTGTCTTGGCCAATTCCAAGCAGTCAATGTCTCTCTATAAGAAAGCAGGGACTCAACCACTTCACTGGCTTTGTCATCTCCTCATGGGTATCTGGAGCCATGAGAATCTCTTCCTTCATTGTTACCGGCCTTGTTCTTCTTGTACAACTCTTTCCAGGTAAGAGAGATGTCCTTAGAGAGATAAGGCTGGAAATCCATCTAGAATTTGTATTTCAAGAATGTTTGAAAAAAATCATAACTGGTTTTAACAAAATAAGTAACAGGCAAGCCAGTTGCCAGGTTGTTGTTGTTTTTTTTTCTGGCTAGGAAATAAAGCAGTAAGGTTGCACCCATTTAGGTTACCTTTGACTGGAAGGGGATCTTTAAAGTGAGATAAACTAATGCCATCTGTTAGTTTAGTGAATTAAACGTTTTGCAGCATAGATTAAAGTATATAGGTTTATGATGAACTTTCTTTCCACTTTGTAGCAGTGGACACCAATTACATATCCTTAAAGTTAGGCAAAATGAAGAGATAGAAATAAAATTCAGGGCTGGGAATATGGCCAAGGGCAAGAGTGCTGCCTCTTATATGTGAAGCCTTGGGTTCGATTCCCCAGCACCCACATACACAGAAAAGGCCAGAAGTGGCCCTGTGGCTCAAGTGGTAGAGTGCTAGCCTTGAGCAAAATGAAGCCAGGGACAGTGCTCAGGCCCTGAGTCTAAGGCCCAGGACTGGCAAAAAAAAAAAAAAAAAGAAAATTCAGGGCTGGGAATATGGCCTAGGGGTAAGAGTTCTGCCTCATATATGCGAAGCCCTGGGTTTGAATCCCCGGCACCACATATACAGAAAATGGCCTGAAGTGGCGATGTGGCTCAAGTGGGAGAGTGCTAGCCTTGAGTAAAAATAAGCCAGGGACAGTGCTCAGGCCCCAAGACTAAAGCCCAGGACTAGCAAAAAAAAAATAAAAAAATTCAGGGCTGGGAATATGGCCTAGTCACAAGAGTGCTTGCCTCATATTCAAGAAGCTCCAGGTTCGATTCCTCAGTACCACATATATAGAAAAGGCCAGAAGTAGCACTGTGGGTCAAGTGGCAGAATGCTAGTCTTGAGCAAAAAAAGCCAGGGACAGTGCTCAGGCGCTAAGTCCAAGCCCCAGGACTAGCAAAAAAAAAAAAAAAAAATGCAGACATAAAAATGAAACTCAAGTCCTTGCCTCTAATTGCCATTTTCTATATTCTATATATGTGGTGAGGAATCGAACCCAGGGCTTCATGTATAGCAGGCAAGCACTCTACCACTAGGCCATATTCCCAGCCCAGATATTGTCTTTTGCAGAAAACCTTAGTGGACATTTTTATGGTATCAAATAGGTGATTGCAAAAAGGTGGAGTGATCCAAATTCAAGCATTGGGTAAAGAGTAAAAAGACAAAATCCTCACCACTAGTTCAGAAAACTCTTTAACAACCAGAGTTCTGTGCCAGAGGCTAGAAGAGGACAACTTAGAATTCTAGTTTCCAGTTGGTATGGGTCTATTCCTTATGTACTAATAAGAGGACAGGCCTTCTTCAAGATTTGGCCCTTGAGTGAATTTTAAATTTCTATTTGGGGAGGGGTGCTTGAACTCTGGGCCTGGGCACTGTCTCTGGCTCTTCAACTCAATGCTAGTGGTCTACCACTTGAGCCACAGTGCCACTTCCGGTTTTCTAGTGGCCTCTTGGAGAGAAGAGTCTCAGGGACATTCCTACTTGGGCTGGCTTTAAACCTCGATCCGCAGATCTCAGCCTCCTGAGTAGCTAGGATTACAGGTGTGAGCCACTGGTGCACAGCTGATTTTTAGATTTCTACATGATAGCCCAAATGTTCACAGATTTTCTGATGCTTAGCAAATTCTTTTTTGTTTTGGTACATAATGGGTTTTGAACTAGGGGCTTTGGCACTGTCCCTTGAGTTCTGTTGCTCCAAGGCTAGTGCTCTACAACTTTGAGCCACCATCCAATTTGGGAGTTTTGAGTGGTTTAATGAAGTCTCATGGACTTCCTGCCTGGGATGTTTTTGAACCTCCATCCTCATATTTCAGCCTCCTAAGCTAGGATTATGGGCTAGGAATGTGGCTTGGCGGGAGAGTGCTTGCCTAGCATGCACAAAGCCCTGGGTTCAATCCACCAGCACCACATGAACAGAAAAAGCCAGAATTGGTGCTGTGGCTCAAGAGGTAGGGTGCTAGCCTTGAGCACAAAGAAGCTTAGGGACAGTGCTCAGGCCCTGAGTTCAAGCCCCAGGACTGGCAACAACAACAAAAAATAGCAGCTAGGATTACAAATGTGAGTCACCAGCACCCAGCTCAAAATTTATCCTTTTGACTTGTTACCTCCAAGTCAAGTGAATTTATTATACTGCAGCTGAAACCAGGGACTTAACAATAGAGTACCTGTAATTCAGAAGAACATTTATGTTATTTTTTTTGCCAGTCCTGGGCCTTGGACTCAGGGTCTAAGCGCTGTCCCTGGCTTCTTTTTGCTCAAGGCTAGCACTCTACCTCTTGAGCCACGGCACCAATTCTGGCCATTTTCTGTATACGTGGTCCTGGGGAATGGAACGCAGGGCTTCAAGTATAGGAGGCAAGCACTCTTGCCACTAGGCCATATTCCCAGCCCCTTAGAACATTTAAGGAAGACCCAGACAAAATCAGACTCTGGGAAAGGTACCTGCTTACATCCACTCAACTTTTGTAAATTTAGGGGTTCTGTTGGTCTGTCCGCAGGGAGGGTGGAGTGTTCTGTCGCAGTCTTGTGGGCCACCCAGCGAAGTTGAAGCTTGCTGAGTATGAGAGGACTTGAGCACGACTCCCCTTCCTATCTGCGTCTTTGCCTCTGCTACTCTTGCTGACACTTCCTGAGCATCAGAGTTTTGGAGAATATGAGCTTTAGCTAAGAACGAGAGCTCAGCTGCCACTCCAACCTCACTAACTCCTCCAATGCCACATTGAGAGATTGGTGGCCACTCCTTCCGAGACATCCCCCCCTCTGCCCCCACCTCATCCCCTTGATCTCTTCCCTTCTCTACCACCAGACACTCCGTGTTCATCAGCAATGCACCCAAACCTAATTGGATTCCTCCTTTTATAAACCTTTTTAACCTTGGTGTTGATTCCCATCACTGTAATAAAAATTCAGGACACAGACAATTTAAGGGACAAAGGATTTATTTTGATTCATTACTTCATATTACATTATCAAAACACAAAAACTTGAATACATTCTATTAAGCAAATTAAAAACACTATATACACAAGCATATGTGAAATGTTTTTTTAAAATGCTTGGTATCTTGACATTTTGCCATTTCTAATTTTAAAAATATACGTACATCTTACAGCAAACTGTAATGCTATTTAATATACTTTCTAAGCACCTTCTGTAACTTGTAAAGATATGCTCATCAGTAACCTGAATATAGGTAATTTGAGAAGGTATATTAAAAAGGATACTTTTTCCACATTAATGAAAATATTGCACCAGTGACTACTTACATA
Source organism: Perognathus longimembris pacificus (assembly GCF_023159225.1). Taxonomy (NCBI): domain Eukaryota; kingdom Metazoa; phylum Chordata; class Mammalia; order Rodentia; family Heteromyidae; genus Perognathus; species Perognathus longimembris. The sequence continues at coordinate 37,349,766 of NC_063182.1, forward strand.
AAATTAGTAAACTCTTTCATTAAGGAGCTTCTCATTTTGTTTCTTTTCTTCTGTTGGTTCCTTGGGCTTGAGCTCAGGGTCTGTGTGTTGGGCCTGAGTTTCTTTGCTCAAGGCTAGCACTCTACCCCTTGAGCCATCGTTTGCACAGCTGACTTTGGGGCAGTCAGTAAGAGTCTCATCGACTTCCTGCCTGGGCTGGCTTCAAAAAATTATCTTCTGTTCTCAGCCTCCTGACAAGCTGGGATTACATATCTGAGACACTCGGGCCAGGCACTTTTGATGTGAATGATATATGTTTCCATATATTTTATGTAAGTTATCTCAGGGCTATCATGATGATTTGACATAGAGGAGCTCCCACCATTACTCTGCCCAAAGGAGATGTTTAAGGACAAATATCAGGAGTATTCTGAGGGCCTGACCACCAGACATGGTAACACCCATGTACTGAGGATGACAGAGGAGCCCCACATGCCTTAGACTGCATACCCAGGCACTCACCTTTGACCCAGGCACTCCTAGACACTTGGGAAGGAGACAAAACCCTGTGCTGTGTTTCTCAGCACATTGGGGATTTCTGGTAACATGAAGAAGTTGGAAATTATCTCAGTGGAAAGGATATTGAAGGAAGGGATGGCCCAAAGTATGGGCTGAATATCTTCCCACCTATCAAGGAGTTCAGATCCAATGTTCTGGGTTAAACTTCATGATGAAAAGTAGAACAAGGCTGGGAATATGGCCTAGTGACAATAGTGCTTGACTTGTATACATGAAGCCCTGGGTTCGATTCCCCAGTTCCACATATGTAGAAAATGGCCAGTAGTGGCGCTGTGGCTCAAGTGGCAGAGTGCTAGCCTTGAGCAAAAAGAAGCCAGGGACGGTGCTCAGGCCCTGAGTCCAAGGCCCAGGACTGGCAAAAAAAAAGAACACATGAGCAAAAAATAGAACAAAATAAATGTCAGATCTTCTCAAACTAGCTCCCAATTATTTGAAATCTGTATTCCTAATTCTATCTGCAAATTAGGTTCTGTCTGGTGGACCTTTAGTTTGGATTGCATGTCATTCAAGTCTACATGTGATGACTCCTCTTATTAATTTTGTGCAATCTCACTATTGTACATATATATTCATACATACCTATATGTTGTTTAAAGATACTTTGACATCCAATAAATCAGAAATGACTCCACTTTCTTTTTATGATCAAGCTTCCCCAATGAATCTTACTGTTGAAAAATACATCATTATTCACTCAGATTTTCATCACTCATGACACTAAACATCATATACAATACGGAACATTACGTATCCCAAAAATTTGGATGTTAAATAAAAAAGCTTTCATTTATAAAAGTTCATCATTCATTCAGATGGAATACTTAGTGTTTTTAGAACTTGTTCTTTAGGGTTTTTGCATGCCATACATGGTGCTTAAATGAGTATTTTTTCGCAAAATTAAAGACAAATGAGGTATGTCAAGTGATGTGCTCTCCTGTTACTTACAAATACATTGTATCCCAGTGCTGCTGGCTCATGCCTGTATTCCTAGCAACTCAGGAGGCTGACTATCTAAGGATTAAAATTGAAAGCCAGCCGGGCCAGGTAAGTTCTCCAGTTAACCTAGAAAGGTGAAATTGGCTGTGGCTCAAAGTGATAGAGGGCTAGACTAGAGGAAAAAGATCTCAAGGATAGTTGACAGCCCTCACACCAAGTTCAAGCCAGAAGACCAACAAAGAACCAACACACACACACAAAAACATCATAGATGGAAAGATTTCTCCATTAAGTATGGATTAGGAGTTTCCTTCCTGCTAAGGCCCTTAGGGTATTTGAAACTAACATTGTAACTACAGTCACCCACATTCGCTATAATCCAAGCAGATTACACGCCTACATCTTTAAATGTGTTTGTGCATAGGGACTGACTAGCCAAACTGAGTTTGCATCTCTAGGTGGCTTTGGGGCTGGGGATATGGCCTAGTGGCAAGAGTGCTTGCCTCGTATACAAGAGGCCCTGGGTTCAATTCCCCAGCACCACATATACAGAAAACGGCAAGAAGTGGCACTGTGGCTCATGTGGCAGAGTGCTAGCCTTGAGCAAAAAGAATCCAGGGACAGTGCTCAGGCCCTGAGTCCAAGGCCCAGGACTGGCCAAAAAAAAAAAAAAAAACTTGCCTCTAGGTGGCTTTTCTTATTCAAGTTCATCATTTCTAAATTTACACTAAAGGTTGAGTCATAGTCATAGTTCTTATGTGCATAATATACAAGCAAGATATAATACTGCACACAGCTATATTCTTTCCGTTTTGTATTCCCACATGACACTGAAGGGCTGACTATAGACAGAAGGATTTCCCACATGAAGAATGTTCTTGTGGATTCTCATCAGTGTGCATCATTTGATTCTGTATAAGAGGAGTAGATCAGTTCACAGCTTTCCCAGGAGTGACACTCACGGTTTCTGTTTGTTCTTTGAGGGAGCCAACCCTCCATGATGACTGAAGGCTTTCCCAGTGCTGCGATGTTCATAGTCTTTCTCACCCGCGGATAGTCAGGCCTAAAGCCTTTCACACAGATGGTTTCTGTCGGTGGTTTCTGTCTAGTATATGTCCCCTGGTGTTGTCTTAGATGAGTTGATTGACTGAAGGCTTTCCCACACAGATGAGACTCCTGAGTTCTCCCTCCGGGAGGATTGCTCTTACTTTCTAAGGTTACAGGGTGTACCAAAACCTGCCACACACAGGTTGCATTTGTGTGATTGCTCTCATTTCTTGTCCTGGCAAGGTTCAAATGAGATACTGGATGATTTCACTCACTGATGACACGCTTCATTTTTTTTCTGGTGTGTAATTTCTTATGGAGAAAAAGGCTGGAGGAATAACAGAAAACTTTCCCACAGAAGTGACACTCATAGGGCTTCTGTCCAGTGTGTATTCTCTCATGTGCGGAACGGTGAGATGACACAGTGAAGGCTTTGCCACAGGTGCGACATTCATAGGGTCTCTCTCCAGTGTGTATTCTCTCATGTGTGGCACGAGAACATTGCAAAGCAAAAGCTTTCCCACAGGTGCGACATTCATAGGGCTTCTCTCCAGTGTGTATTCTCTCATGTGCGGAACGGTGAGATGGTGCAATGAAAGCTTTCCCACAGAAGTGACACTCATAGGGCTTCTCTCCAGTGTGTATTTTCTCATGTGTGGCACGGCTAGATCGCTCAGCAAAGGCTTTCCCACAGGTGCGACATTCATAGGGTTTCTCTCCAGTGTGTATTCTTTCATGTGCGGCACGGTGAAATGATGTAGTGAAGCCTTTGCCACAGGTGCGACATTCATAGGGTCTCTCTCCAGTGTGTATTCTCTCATGTGTGGCACGAGAACATTGCAAAGCAAAGGCTTTCCCACAGGTGCGACATTCATAGGGCTTCGCTCCAGTGTGTATTTTCTCATGTGTGGCACGGTTAGATTGCTCAGCAAAGGCTTTCCCACAGGTGCGACATTCATAGGGCTTCTCTCCAGTGTGTATTCTCTCATGTGCGGCACGGTTAGATAGCCGAGTGAAGCCTTTGCCACAGAACTGACATTCATAGGGTTTCTCTCCAGTGTGTATTCTCTCATGTGTGGCGCGGTTAGATGGCGTAGTGAAGCCTTTCCCACAGGTGCGACATTCATAGGGTCTCTCTCCCGTGTGCAGTATGCTATGTGCCTTAAGGTGACTTGGCCATTTGAAGGCTTTCCCACAGATGTGACATTCATGCCGTTTCTCTTCAGTGTGTGTTCTGTTAGGCCTCTTAAGGTCACTTGGCTGTTTGGAGGCTTCCCCACCGGGAGGACATGCCTGTGCTTTCTCTCTGGCATGTGCTCCTTCCTGATTTCCAGAATGAGATGGCTGAGTGACCGCTTCCCACACACAGAGGGGACCTTCACCTGCCCCTCCTCCAGTGGGCGTGTCCTCCTGCTGCCGGAAGTGACTTGGCTGAATGCAGGGGGCAGTACACAGGTGGCTGTCATCAACTTCCTGTCTAGTGTCTCCTCCATCCTGCCAACTGAGCTCCCTGGGTTGACTGAGTACATGCCCCAGGTCACTATCCTTACACACTTTGTCTCCATCGTATGCAGTCATATGGTGACGGAACTTTGAAGGAACCAAGGCTGTCCTACACAAACTACAACCATGTGATTTCCCTCCAGTGTGAGTTACATTGTGTTTATAGCGTTCATTGCTCTCAACAAAGACTTTAGAACATAGACAACAGTCACACTGTCTGTTTTCCTTGAAAGACTTACTGCATTGTCTAATGTCTAAGGAATTCTTCATAATGCCATTGCCATTTAGATGATCAATTTCTTTGTATTCCAGGTGTGCAGGAGTATGTGAATATTCATGGTGGTTCTCTCCCCGGTGTAAGCTAACACAGGAGATGTCTTCTGCATCCTTTAGCAAACTCTGTTTTGATGAAGAGCTGTGAGTCTTTGTTTCTGTCGAGTCATTCCTGTCAAGTGAGTCTTGCAGATAAAGAGATTTCTGCTGTGGGAAGATGATAAAACATGATCATCAATTGTTCACATTCATCTCCATGGCCATTTCTCTACATGAGAAGGCTAGACTACTTAGCCTAGACATAAAACATATTATAACTGGGCACTGACAGCTCAGGCCTGTAATCCTAGCTACCCACATGGATGAGATCTGAGAATCATGGTTCAAAAGTCAGCTAGTTCAGGAAAGTCCATGAGACTCTTACCTCCAATAAACTATCCACAAAAAGCTGGAAGCAGTGCTGTACTTGAAGTGTTAGTATGCTAGCCTTGAGCAAAAGAAGCTGAGGGACAGTACCCAGGCCCAGTGTTCAAGCCTCAGTACAAGCAAAATCAACAACCAACTTATTTTTTTCTTCCATATCCCCAGCTTGAAAGTTCCAAAGATATGCATGCAGGATGTCAACAACATAAGAATCAAGTTAATTTTCAGATAGTCGTGTGTGTGTGTGTGTGTGTGTGTGTGTGCATGTGTCTGTGTGTGAGAGAGAAAGGGAGAAAGGGAGAAAGGGAGAGAGAGACAGAGAAAGAGACAGAGAAAAAGAGAGATACAGAGAGAGTATACGCATAGAGGAAGACGAAGACATAGACAGACACATAGATAGGTAAAATCATTGGCTTCAGAGTATTTTATATTGCATATCTGAGATTAACTTTGTTTTTATTTTTGCTTTTTGCTAATCCTGGGGCTTAAACTCCGGGCCTGGGCACTGTCACTGAGCTTCCTTTGCTGAAGGCTAGTGCTCTACCACTTGAACCACAGCACCAGTTCTGGCTTTTTCTGTTTATATAGTATTGAGAAATCAAAGCCAGGGCTTCATGTACGCTAGGCAGGCACTCTACCACTGAGCCACATTCTCAGACCCTGAGATGAAGGTTTTGAAATCCTGTTATTTTCCTTACAAAATTCAAACTACGTGGAGCTTTCATCCAAGAAATTTCCTCAGCTCAACAATGAGGCAGGCACTTGCTTTACCAGCTATTCTTTCCACTGCCAGGTCTTTACTGCTCATGACAGGAGTCGCATCCATGTAACTTACCACTGACGGGGTCACGTGGACCGTACCGCTGACTTGTTGTATGGAAAGATGGCCATCTTTGCCATGTGGAATGGAAATGCCTGTAAGAAATGTTTAAAAGCATACCTGGCATGAAACTGGCAGGAGATTTTTTAAAGCAACTTAATCCGCATTTGTATAGTCATTCAATGAATCAAAGGAAAGAAAACAATTCTTAGGAAAAGCACCTCATGTCATATTCACGCTCATGAATGATAATTTCCTTCATCACTGCTGCTTCAAATCAGGACTAGTTTGCTGTCGCTGAGATTTCTGCCTCATAGCTAGTGCTTTACCACTTGAGCCACAGCCCCACTTTCTGCTTTTTTTGTGCTTAGTAAGAGTCTCCCAGAATGCTCCTGTTTGGATGGCATCAAACCACCATCCTCAGATTTCAGCTTTCCTCTGTAGCTAGGATTCTAATTGGAAATAGAGTAGCTAAGAGAATACAATATAACTGTAATGTAGATAATTCATTGAATCTCAGGAATCCCACAGTGGCTCCAAATTAGATTAAGATGCTGTTAATGTAACTCCATGTTCACAAGGAATGGGAAAATACAATATATACTCTAAGGGTGGATTCAGAAGTAATCCCTCAGTTTCGATTTCTGCCTTAACAAAATAAAAGCTACTGACAAAAGTACATTCTCACAGGCTGAATTCAAGTAGAAATTACAGTGGAAAGAAGCTGAGTGAATGTATATGTACATATATATGTTTTTCATTTTATACACTCACATTGATAAGTATATATGCGCAGTGGATGGGTCCCGGTACTCACCGATGGACTCCAGCATACAGGCAACCTCTGACATCACATCTCTCCACAGCTTCCTCTGTGCTGCGTTCATCAGGTCCCACTCTTTGGGGGTGAAGTTCACAGTTACATCCTCAATGTTCAGAGGTTCCTATAACACCCAAGACAGTTCCCATTCAACAGCACAACAGAGAAAAATTCAACAGACAAACCTTGAGATGAAGCCAACTGAGGTAGATAGAGGAGAGGCCGGGTATGCACAGAAACCAATGGTTCTGGGCTGGGCTATGGCCTAGTGGCAAGAGTGCTCGCCTCGTATACATGAAGCTCTGGGTTCGATTCCCCAGCACCTCATATATAGAAAAGGCCAGAAATGGGGCAGTGGCTCAAGTGGCAGAGTGCTAGCCTTGAGCAAAAAGAAGCCAGGGACAGTGCTCAGGCCCTGAGTTCAAGGCTCAGGACTGGGCTAAAAAAAAGAAACCCACGGTTTTTTAGGGGAACAGCCGTGTCCCCTTGGCGGGAGTGGCCTCAGTGCTGGCCACACTGCACAGTGCTGTGGAGGGGCAGATGAGCAAGGCGCACCCTGGAGTACTGCATGACGTGTGGAAGAGATGATAGGGAGTAACCACATTCCACACGGAACACCTTCCTCTCCTGGGACTGGAACTCGGGTCTCGGGTGCTGACCCTGAGCATGGTTGCTCAAGGCTAATTTGTGGTCTACCACTAGAACCACAGCTCCCTTTCAGGCTTTTCTTGGTGGTTGATGAGAGATAAGTGTTTGGGGGTCTTCTCTGCAGGGCTTTGAGCAACAGTGGCCAGTCCTCAGCCTCGGAGCCAAGTGGTTATGACTCCTTTAGAATAAAGTTTGCACAGGCTTTGGGCTTTGACCTCATGACCTACATGCTGTCTCAGAGTTTCCTTTGCTAACCCTGTGTATTCCTTTTTTTGGCCAGTCCTGGGCCTTGGACTCAGGGCCTGAGCACTGTCCCTGGCTTCTTTTTGCTCAAGGATAGCACTCTGCCACTTGAGCCACAGCGCCACTTCTGGCCATTTTCTATATATGTGGTGCTAGGGAATCGAACCCAGGGCTTCATGTATAGGATGCAAGCACACTTGCCACTAGGCCATAGTCCCAGCACCCTAAACCTGAGTATTCTCCTACCAGAGCTACACTTCCATTTCCCCATTTCTCCTCTTCTTCTTCTTATCCTTCTCTTTCTCCTTCTCCCTCTCTCTCTCTCTCTCTCTGTCTCTCTCTCTGTCTCCCTCCTTCTTCTTCTTGGTAATTTAGTAGAGAAGAGACTTTCATGGGTTTTCCTGCCCAAGCTGGCTTTGAACTGTGATCTTCATGTCTCAGGCTTCTGAGTAGATAGAATTACTGCTGTGAGTCACCTATGCTCCATTCTAAGACTTAAATGTTACTAGAAGCACTCAGGCACTGCACTCAGGTATGAGGTAGGATCAACTACGGAAAAGGAAGCAGGGTAAAAGGCTGCCAGGAATAAAAAAAACTCAAGCTTAAAGCTAGTCCATCAACTTCTACTAAGATTAAGGGACCAAAGTCATTCACAGGAAAATGAGGCAAGATAAGTTCAGAAGAATGAGGCCCGGTGAAGGTAACTCAGAAATGTGGTGTTTAGAAACATACAAGCACTATCTCAGTTTCAGAGACACAACAGGATGCATCCCTTCCTGAGAGATACATTTCTTAGCCCAAGAAATAACATTTGTCTGTCAGGATGTATGCCTTCCTGAGTAAAACGCCCCCCCCCCAAACATAAGGAACCCCCAAACAAAATGAAGACAACAGGGAGCTTTCCTTATCTCAAGGAAAAGGAAGTGTTCCATGGCAGGATGGGTTCCACCTGCCAAGAGAGCCCCAATCACCCAGAAACTCAGGACGTAACACTAGGAGTGATTTGGGCAAAGAGAAAACACCTATCTTGTCATACATTTAAAGACACACGTCCTGCCTTTACTATATTAATATTCTCAACAGCCAAGGAACTGCCTGTCTCTGTCTCCCAACGCAGGACCCCCACTCTGTTAAGAGTGTGCCCTTGCTTTCTGCATTTCTGTCTGCTTTTTGTGTACTGCATGCTTACTTCCTCAGTAGAACTCAGCCAGGTTTAGCACTGTGAATTGTCCAGAAATTCGTTTTCTGGGATTGAAGTTAAGGAACCTAAGGGAGGAGTCCCTATGTTAAAAGGAAAACATCACAAACCCTCACCTGCATCTGGAGCAAGGAGACAGAGATATGAGGATCATTGTTCCAAACCAGGCCAGGGAAGGAGAGTCTCAGAGTCTCACATCTCCAGTAAGCTAGCTGCACAGAGGATGCCAGAGTGGCACTGGGGCTCAAGCAGTAGAACCTTAGCCTTGAGCCACATAACCTCAGTGACAGTGCCTGGCCCCAAGTTCAAGCCCCAGCACTGTCAGAAAGTAAAGTTTTTTTTTTCTGGTTCTGGGGTTTCAACTCAAGGCCTTGACTCTATACCAGAGCTTTTCTGCTCCAGGCTAGTGCTCCAACACTTGAGTCACACCTCCAACTTGCAGCTTTTTGCTGGTCAACTGAATAAGAGTCTCCCAAGTTGCCTCACTAGGCTGTCTTCAAAAGTGCCACCCTCAAATCTCAGGCTCCTGAGTAGCTAGGATTGCAAGCAGAGCAGCCTGGGCCCTAACATCCTGTGCAACTGCAGCAAGCAACACAGTAGTCATTCCTTCCTTGAGAACATAAAGCCAGCACTGTATTATTCAAAGTCCAGAGCAGCTGGAGGAGATCCTTACATTCTTCAGACTTAAGGAGTTTCCACACAGCATGGGCTCTTCATGGTGTCATTTCTGGGCACAGATCATGACAGGGATGGATGGTCAAAATGAGGTTCAAAGTCATTAAGACCAGCAGTTTCTCCAAGGCCAGTCATGGGGATGCTGAGAGCCCAGTGATCACCATTCATTACTGAGAGCACCTCTTATCCCCAGTGTTTATGCAAACTCATGGATTATACATCACTGTCTCTCTTCTTGTTCTTTCCATTCTGCCAAGTAGAAAGTGTTTTATATTATACTAAATTATCCGAGAAGCCACATATTTAAGGATGGAGTCCTGGAGTTTTTATTAGAGCATTAGCAGTCTGCAGGCAGCCGGTTGTTACAAAGGTCTGCAGCCCACACATACCCTTAACACTGTCAGGAAACAGGCCAGAGAGGGAGGAAAGAACAAAAACCATACCAGCAAACCAATCCAGCTCCAATGTAGAGCTGTCCTGTGGAGCTGTCCTGTGAAGCCAAGTGACCGAAGAAGAGCCAGGAGTCAGGACACCGGGAAACAAACATTGAGACACAAACAATGTCACCTGAGCTGGCCTGACCCTAAATAGGATCAGGTCTGGGGGTTGGGTCACAGGAAGCTCCCAGACCCAGGCACTTGACTGACAGGTTCAGTAACCAAGAGGCCAGCAGGCACACCATGAAGACAAGATGGCAGGTAGTACAATTCACTGTGTGGCCACTGATGGCGCTAGCCAGATCCGACCTCCCTATTACAAAAGAAGCCTCTTTATTGGGGTCTGTCCAAGGTTCAAAATTTTACCCAATGCTTTCATTTTTTCCTATATTCTACATTTATTCCCACTTTTCTCCTACATGTATACCTTCAGACTGAATTCTGTTCATGAAGTTTCCTAGAGGTAACAACCTGTCATCAAACATCAAGATGGTGGGCTGGGGATATAGCCTAGTGGCAAGAGTGCCTGCCTCGGATACACGAGGCCCTAGGTTCGATTCCCCAGCACCACATATATAGAAAACGGCCAGAAGTGGCGCTGTGGCTCAAGTGGCAGAGTGCTAGCCTTGAGCGGAAAGAAGCCAGGGACAGTGCTCAGGCCCTGAGTCCAAGGCCCAGGACTGGCCAAAAAAAAAAACAAAAAAACAAACATCAAGATGGTGATGGAGGCCAGATCTGGAGGTCAGATATGGACAGTGAAAGAGGGCAAAAGCTGACTACATCTCCATTTTCTCCCTCAGCCCTGAGCTTCAGAGTTGAGTGCACTACCCCGACTTCTCAGAAGCCGGGGAAGATTTGCCCCCCTCACTGTAAACCATAGTCCCAGTCCTCCCCACCATCCCCCAATCCACCGGCCAACACTAACTAGATGAAAGGTTGGTTCCAGCAGATACTATGTAACAGGTTGTAACTCCATTGGTCACCTGTGGGTGGCTTAGCATACTCTATAGGTGTTGTGACCTCATAGGGCAGGTACCTGTGGTGAGCTTGACCATGCGGCCTTGGCCTTTATTACTCTCTAAAGCGGCAGCTCCAGCACTCCCCAAGTCTGGGCCGTGGCCCTGGCCAGTCAGTTTATTCTTACTTCCCCAATAATTCCATCTTTTTACTAAAGACCCTCTCTGAGTGGTGGACTCTTGGAGGGATGGGGAGACCCCCCTCCCTCGGACCCTTTCCCCATTACCCGGTTTAAAGTTAGATCAAACAAACAACTGCTTGTGACTGAGCTACATTAAGGCTTTTGTTTTCCCTCAGCAATGCCCCGGATCTCCCACTCCAACCTGGGCCACTGGGAAGAGGAACTGCTGTTATGCTCAAACACCTGACCCCCACAAGGACCACCAGAGAACCACACCAATGCAAAAGCAAAAGGAGTCTTAATTGCAAGCTTGAGCTTGGCCCTCCACGCACTCGGCAACCGGACGCTAACAGGCCAGGAGCCCCGGGCTTTCAGCTGTTTTAGACATGTTTTGGGGGGGGAAGGCAGGGACTTAGCATACATCATAGCATCTTTTAACAAATCAACACACACTGCGGGAAAATTATAAAATAATTATACAAAGCATGTTTGGTGCATTTGGTGGTGGGAAGGAATCTGGAAAGGGTCATTGGTGAGATCAAGGGACCAACGCATTTAGAATTGATTGGTTAAGCCATAAGGGTGTAGGAAGAGGGATAGTGCACAGCTGCAGGGTTTTAGATACTGGAAACCACACCTGGGTGGGAGAGTTCTGGTAACTCTAAAACTTGTTTTCCTTCTCTGCTGGTCACTCTTATGGGTGTTTATCATTTTTCTGCAAACTATCTGCCCCAGGGCGTTTTGTGGTCTTTCCTAGGTCCTTAGCCACAAAGCAGTTTACAGAAGCAAAATTAGCAGTTAGTAACTACAAAATCGTGATGACAATTTTTAGTTTCTCCCCACAGAACCGCTGAAAGCCCCACCTCTTAGCCTGTGGGAACAGGTGAGAACTCAGTTTTAGGCTCCACAGTTAGCACCACACTAAGTCAATTGCACACATCAGCATGATTAATGAGTCTAGCTGGACACTGGGGAGGGTGACGTTTCCCCTTAAAAGTGGGGACTATTAGGGTCGTTGACTTCAATCACAGAATCAGAACTTCTGGACAAGTCGCCATGGTAAGAACTTGGCAGAGCTTTATTGATTGCGCAGCGAAGCAAATAGATAAGCAGTCAAACGGACAAGCAGAAAGGAACGGGGCCCTCTAACAGAGTGTGGGGCTGGGCAGGAGCGACGGGAGACAGATCCTTGGCTGTTAGGAGTATTCGTGTGGCATTCATAATCTGCTCATATGTGCTACTGCCCTTCCGTTTGTCTGCTACTTTGTTTGCTTACTCCATTAAACTCTGCTACATTTTCTTACCATCCTGCCTTGTCCAGAAATTCTTATTCCGCAAAGTCAACAACCCTACGTGAATTGTCGCTACATTTAAAGGAAACTTCACAAACCCTCACCTGTGAACCGCAACAAGCCACTTCCCACGAGGCCACCCACAAAGACAAGGAAGACATTCCCTGTGCTCCTTCCACACACCAGTGAACTGCAGGCCAGAGTACACGCATACTTTAGTAGCAGGAGCATTTTCCGAGCAGTGACCACTACTTCGGAGTCATTACTTGGAATTCAAACTCGTGAACAAGTCTTCTTTGTACTTAATATGATAACGCAGCTGAGCACTGTTGGCTCTAGGCTGTAAGCTGAGACCATCTGAGCTGCTCAGGAAGCTGAGATCTGAGGACCCGGCCTCAATGCCAGCCCAGGCAGAAACATCTCAAGAGCCTCAGCACTGTGTCTGGCCTGTTTTGTTGCAGGCTGGTGCTCTACCACAGGCCAGACACAGCGCTGAGGCCGAGTTCAAGTCCCCACACTGACAGAAAAACAAAAACAGATGCAAAAACCCAATGCCAAAGTCTCATTTCTTCAAGGAAGGCTTTTGCTACTCACCGGGGACGCCATCATCCCAAGACAGTGCTCCTCTAGGCTTTCACTCCCAGGCAGTCCCAGCGCTAAGCTGAAAGAAGCATGGAGGGAGGAAGAAGCCAGCAGCCGCCACCAGCCCGGGATTCCCAGCTCCAGGGAAAGTGAAGTCCTGGCTCCTCCCACCTGCGCACCTCCACCCAATCAACAACTCTGCTCAACAACTCTGCTGAGCATTGGGTGAACAGCCTCGCCCAGGGCTGTCCGTCAGCCGGCAGAGGCCAGGCTTCTGAAAAGCAGAGACTGGCTTTGTTGATTACCCAGAGAGACAGACGCCAGAACTGTGGTGCGGGGAATCCAGTCGGCAAGACACAGGGAAGCCACATTTTGAGGTGGGATTGGGAGTGCTTAGTAAAAGGCCTGGGTCTGCAAGCAGACTCTGGTCACAAAGACTGGCGGCCCCAGGAATACACACTTGACACTGTTAGAAAAGGGAGCCAGGAGAGCAGAAAGAGCCGGAAAACAATACCAACAACCCAGACCAAACCTAAAGGAGCTCAGACGGGTGACGCCTTGCTATCGGAAGCAGGGCTAGGAGATGGGGCCCAGGTCTTCCCCTAAAATCTGGCCCCCTGGTGGGGTGGGGGGTTGGTTCCAGGAAATTCAGCTCCCAGCCCCAGACTCATTGGGGCTAAAGCACACTATGTCTTTACACATCCCCTTTAGGTCTATGCAATCCACTACATATGCAATTCAAAGGATGGCTTGTCTCCCCTCTGTGCCTTGGAAGACAGCCCTGCTATAGTTAAGTGAAGATCTGTGTTTATGTTTGCTCTTCATCACCTTTGGGGTGTCATTTTTATTACCTGGGCTCAGGTCTCTAGGACTGACTTGTTCTTGAAATAGTTGACCATTCTATGTGGACATCCCTTTTAGGAGAGAATGCATCCTGCCATATATTTAATATATTTAATAAAGGTTTGTCCTTGAGAGAGAATGCACGTTCCACAAGGAGGAGCTGTTTTCCCAAGAATTTGCTCTTCCAGGATACATGTGAACATTTGGTATGTGAACCGGGCCAGGGTTCTGAACACAGGGCCTAGGATCTGAACCTGAGAGTCTTTTTCCCAAGGCTAGCCCTCTACCACTGGAGCCAAGGTGCCATTTCTGGGGTTTCTTTTCTAAGTAGTTTATTGGAGATAAGAGTCTGGAAGATGTTCCTGCCTGAGCTGGCTTAGGAAGTTGATCCTCTGATTTCTGGCTCCTCGGTAGCTAGTGCCTGGTGAGATGTCTTAATTACAACCACCAGGGCTAGCTCATTTCCAGGGCACATGGACTTTTATTCTGAAGATAATTGCCTGTGCCTGTATTATAACTTGTGCTGGGAAACTGAGTCACGAGGGTATTAGAATAAATAGAGCAAGCTCAACAGACCAGATAAAGTTTAATGGACAGTTGAAGTGGACCATCGTAGCCACAGTGACCTGAGGAGAGTCAGGAGACCCTGCAAACAATTCCGGGCAGGGCTCAAGGGTTTAAGTAGGGTTGGAGGGGCTGGGGATATGGCCTAGTGGCAAGAGTGCCTGCCTCATATACATGAGGCCCTGGGTTCGATTCCCCAGCACCACATATACAGAAAATGGCCAGAAGTGGCGCTGTGGCTCAAGTGGCAGAGTGCTAGCCTTGAGCAAAAGGAAGCCAGGGACAGTGCTCAGGCCCTGAGTCCAAGCCCCGGGACTGGCAAAAAAACAAAAACAAACAAAGTAGGGTTGGAGGTGGTGTAATAGGGAGGTCAGATCTGGCCAGTGCCATCATTAGCTGTGGAGGAACTTGAGGTTGACTCCAGCTCAGATTAGAGCAGAAGCCAACTCCATCTTCACTAAGATCTCCCCCACCCTATCCAGGGAAGTTCCCCTTTGCTGTGATAAGATTGTGTAAATGGCTTGACCATCTGAAGCATGGAAAGTTCAAGGAACATTCAAGGTTAAACCCATGCCCTCCTACGAGTAGGCGTGTCTACCTGCATCATGTGAGCCCCGCCAAATCCATGCGCCAATTCTTTTTTTTTTTTTGGGGGGGGGGCCAGTCCTGAGCCTTGAACTCAGGGCCTGAGCACTGTTCCTGGCTTCTTTTTGCTCAAGGCTAGCACTCTGTCGCTTGAGCCACAGCGCCACTTCTGGCCATTTTCTGTATATGTGGTGCTGGGGAATAAAACCCAGGGCCTCATGTATACGATGTAAGTGCTCTTGCCACTAGGCCATATCCCCAGCCCCTCCATGCACCAATTCTAACTGGAATGATAGGTTGGTTTAAGTAGAGAGACTGTAACACTATGGGCCACAGGCGTGCGGCCTAGCATGCTCTGTAAGTGTTGTATCCTCATTGGCTGCCTGCTGTGGCAAGTTTGACTGTGGTGTTTGCATTATAACCAGGCTGGAAGGCCACATGAGTGCAGTCCCAGCTCCTGAGTCTGGGCCCTGATCCTGCACACATGGTCGGCAGTTTGGGCTCCTGAGTCTGGGCTGCCACTTTTTGTTCACTTTTTACTTCCCCAATAAATCTGTCTTTTTGACATTTTTTAGCTGGAGACTGTGTGGTGGACTCTTGGGGGAACCAGGAATCCCCTCCCTTGGGGGGGGGGCCCTGTTTCATTGTAGCAAACTCCCACTCTAATTCAGGTGGCACGAAACTGAAAGTTTCAGGACATGCTTAGCAAGTTTGTGGTTTTGCTTTCAGTAACTTACCCAGGCCTGGTTCTGGGAGCCTGCTCTGCAAAGTCACTGAGTAAGGCCGGTTTTAACCAGCTGTGGCCTGTGTTGTGAACGCAGGTGCCTTTTACCTGGGAGGAGCAGGGATAGGCCTCCACGATTTTTAGAGTGTAGATTCCCATCAAATTGTATTACTATATTTAACGTAGTGTTATGGGGTTTGCAGATCGATGATCAAAGAGACCACTCAGTCAGATGACAATTGGGGATGTAAAGAGTTTTGTTGAGTGAGAAAGTAAAGGCAGGGTCAAGGCTGGGACTTCAAGATGGAGCCCTGAGCCATCTCAGAAGTCTGCTTATAAGCCCCAATCCACAGGAATTTCCCCTTTATTCTAACTATAGGAATCAGTCATACACAGGTCAGAGTGTCTTGACCTTTACTGGAAATCACCAGACCATCAGGTGATAAAAGAGGATGCAACTCTGCAGGGGCGGGGGGGGGGGGGGGGGGGGGGGGGGGAGGAGGAGAAGAGGGGAGAAGGGCTCACAGGTGTGGACAATACCCAACAAAGCAAAACAAGTTCAAAACAAGTTTGATAAGTACAGCTCAGGCCAGGTTACATTTCACAATACCAATAATAGTTGTTCAAAGCTAGTGCCAGTTGGTAGTCATTGACCTGCATCTACATCATTTCAAAAGCACTTTCAAAATTTCAATGCTATATTTGCTGTATAACAGATACCCATGTGGGCCTCGAACCCACAACAACAGTCAGCAGCACTCAGTCTATCGGGCTAGGAGTCTTTCATTTAGATGTGCTTAGCGTCCATTCACTGCCACAGGTACCACACACAGGTGATAGCAACAGACTTACAGAAGTGGAACTGGCAGTTAGGGATCACAAATAGCAATTCCAGTAAAACTCTAGCAAATAAAGCACTGAACCATTAAGGCAATCATTAAAGCAATCAATCATTAAAGCAATCATTAAGGCAATCATTAAAGCAATACTCTTTAATTCTTGGTTCTGGGTGTAACTGGTACTTACTGAGGACCCATCTAACTTCTTTAAAACATGCAAAGGGAGTAATGATCAGGCTTGATCTCTCTCCTTCCTTTCTTTTGCAAGCTCCAGCAGCTCCAGGTCCAGCTGCTTTGGGCTCCTGTTACTCTACTCAGGTTTGCCCCTGCCTAGGTCAACTACCTTGTCTAAGCCTGCTGTTTCTAGGGACCCAAAAAAGGAGGCTCCCCTATGACTTTTACTTGGTTTCCACAAATTGACCAAAGATCTGAAAGGACACCCACGGAGGCCTCACCACTGGCTCTGGGCTCTCACCTCAGGAGGGGCCCAATCCAATTCCTCTGGATTCTCTCCAGGCTGTCTTTTGCCTAAGCTGGAGTCACTAAACTCTGCGACCTAAAGCCTCATAAACTCATATGTGTAAGGTCCACCCTGGGAGGATCCATGCAGATGCCCCCACCGGTTTAATTCTGCCCCCAGGACCTGAGTTACCTAGGTAACTGACACACCTGGAGGCAGCTACCTCTGCCTTCTCTGAGCTCTCATCCCATCCACCTGGCCAGATCTCCTGGCTTTCTCTATATAATCTGGCTAACAGCAGCCTCTCTCCCCCCTCCCCCCCATTTCCTTTTCGCTTTATTTCCCTTTGTTTTCTCTGCTTCCTTCCCCTCTGTCTCCCCATGCCTCCGTCTTGTGTGGGCTGGCAGTTTGCTCCTCCCCCACCCCCACCAAACTCCTTTCTCCTGGACCATGTGGCAGGTTTCCTCCTGGCCAACCTTCCAATATGCTCACGTCATCAAATCTCGCCTCAGTATTTTTTGAACAATGATTCCAGGTGTCTTGTCATGGGACACTGGATCCCAACATCTTGGGGGACTGACACATCTCCTGCAGGTGCTTGGTGTAATAGGGAGGTCATATCTGGCCAGTGCCATCGTTAACTGTGGAGGGACTTCAGGTTGACTCCAGCTCAGATTAGAGCAGAAGCCAACTCCATCTCCACTAAGCTCTCCCCCACCCTGGAAGCTCCCTTTTATTATGATAAGTTATGTAAATTGAACTGGAAGCTTCCAGGAACCTGTGTCCTCCCTTGGGTAGGCATATCCACCTGACATCAAATCCATGTGCCCTCCAGAGTGGGTGTATCCACCTGATGTCAAATCTATGTGCCAATTCTAACTAGAATGATAGGTTGGCCTAAATAGATACTATGAGACAGACTGTAACTCTATTAGCCTCCTGCGTGTGGCCTAGCATGCTCTGTAAGTGCTGTATCCTCATTGGCTGTGATGTTGGCCTTATATCCAGGCTGGAAGGCCACACCAGTGCAGTATCAGCTCCCGAGTCTGGGCCCTGATCCTGCACACGTGGTCGGCAGTTTCAGCTCCTGAGTCTGGGCTGTGACCATGGCCAGTCGGTTCACTTTTTGTTCACTTTTTACTTCTTCAATAAATCCGTCTTTTGTCATCTTGTAGCTGGAGACTGTGGTGGACTCTTGGGGGAACCAGGAATCTCCTCCCGTGGCGGGGGGGGGGACCCCAGTTCTGTAGAAAACCCTCACTATACTTCATACTGGTGCATAGATTTGAAGTCAGGTGGATAAGCTGATTCTGTGAGGGCACATAGATTTGATATCAGGTGGATAAGCCTACCCATGGGAGGGCACAGGTTCCCTTGAAGCTCCCAGGCCTCAGGTGGTCAATTTACATAACTTATCATAATAAAGGGGAGCTTAGTGGAGTTGGAGTTGGCTTCTGCTCTAATCTGAGCTGGAGTCAGCCTGAAGTCCCTCCACAGTTAATGATGGCACTGGCCAGATCTGACCTCCCTATTACACTCGGAGAGTAGACGGGCTCCCCAACTTAGGTCCCTTCTCCTTTCCCGCTCTAAACCGCTCTGCTCTCCGTGCTCTCCTGCATACTTAGTACCTGCCGAACCACTAGACTCTCTCACTGGACCAGGCCGAGGAGACCCACCTTACACCTTGCAGGGGGTAAGGGGGAACAGCTGACCTATGTCCCCCTACTTCAGCCTCAGCCTCCTCAGTGGGGGCACTCACCCCCCACCTCCACCAAACTCCTCCTCCTCCCTGTCATCCTCCTCCTCCTTCCCCTCCTCCAGCCCTCTCTCTCACACAGCCTCTTTCAGCAGCCTGGCCTGGTACTTGCTCTTGCCCTCTCCAGAGCCCTTCCCCATCGGCTCCTCTCCTCCCCCTCAGGTCCCCTCCTTCCTACTCAGGACCAGAGTGATATGTCCCCAATTCCCATAAACACCACCACCCACTCAGAAACTCAGGGCGAGGAGCCTTTACTATCTCTGGACCACACTGCACAGGGCAGAAAGCAGAGTGCAGCCTTCTTTCAGCAGGGTTTAGACAGGGAAAACCACACGCGGTGCTTTACATGGAAGCCAGCAGATTTACAGAAGCAGAACCAGTAGTCAGTAATAACAGGAAACAGTGAAATTGATTAGGGCCCCTCCTAACAAAAATGGTTACACATAAGCAACACAAACATTCTAGGGGAACAAGAAGGGACAATAAAGACCCCAATTATCTCTGGGAACTCATCTCCAATTAACCACCAGAAAACAGAAGTGGAGCTGTCCCTGAAAGTGGTAGAACACTAGCCTTGATCTCAAAAGCTTAGGGACAGCGCTCAGGCCCTGAGCTTTAGATCCATGACTTTCAAGAGGAAAAAAAAACCCTAAATATTTATCCTTAAGAAATATCTAAGTATTCTAAATATTACCTAAGTATTCTGCTCAAAACAACCATTTAATGCATAAGAGTCCATTTGGTAAACTTCGGGGGTGGTTCTCGTTTACAAGGAGAATGTACATTGTCACGTTGAGGTTCACTGTGTTCTACAAATAATATGAGTCCCACAGTGGGAACACTGAAGCTCTGTGGATTGCCCTAATATTCCTGGCCCGTCTCTGGTCCCATGCTCCATTTCACCTTCTCCTCCTGTGGGCACGCCCCTTTACTCATTAACATTGCCTCTGTCTCCTGCTCCTCATACTTCAGACTCAAATCCTCATTCACAGAAGTGCGATCAAATCGCTTGCTGCTCAGACAGAGCAGAGCTCTCACTGCGACTCTGGGGACAGAAACACTATCTAAAACCATTGCTCATTAGAACCCAAGTGCTTGTAATTTACTACATGAGATTTCACCTGCTGCCGAAATGTGTGTAGATTGTGTTTCTACTGCACAACGTTCTATGGTCGGAACTATGTGACCACATCTTCCCAAGGCCCTGAGGGTTCAGGCCAGCAGGCACTCTCAGTTCTCTCCCATGGCTGTTCAACATACCAAGAGCACCTCTGGCCCAAGTGTCCCCTAATGAGGTACAGAGGGACTCTCTCTGCCCAGACACAGACATTCTGCTCATTCTGTCTGATCACAGACAGAAGCTTTCTCTGCCTCCTGCAAATAAGCTTTTCCTTTCTCCAACCATGAAGCCTGCCGTCCTCCTTGTCTTCATTCTCTGCCAAGTTCTACCAGGTAACAACATTGTGTGTGGAGGAGCTCAGGTAACAGGGCAAGCCTGGGGCCTGGTAGGATGTCAGGAGTGAACAGTCCCTCTCTCTCCTGTGCCATGAAAGGGGGAGGGGGTGTTCCCCCAGGAATTTGGAAGGTCTCTGACTACGAGGGCTACAGTGCTGTAAATCATACCCACGTCCAAGTTCTGCTTTGGCTGACTGGATGTTTAAAAGGCAGAAGGATCCCATAGATTTGGGTGCAACTTCTAAGCATAGAGTGCAGCACATGGACCAAGAGTGTTTGGGGCAGTGGACTGGGAGCTTCCAGACCATAGGAGTCTGGCCTGGAAACGCCCTTTGCCAGGCCTCTCTGCCTGTCTGTACTGGCAGGGCTCCTATGCTAGGGCCTCAGTATGACCTTTGTGCTGAAGTAAAGAGATTTGCAAGCATTGGAAACAGCCCCCGATTTGTCTAATAACTGGAAGGGGCTCCTGGCAATGATGCCTAGGAGAACAGACGCACTGCTTCACACCAGTGGGAATATCTTCTCATCTTTTCCTAAGAATTCAGAACCTCGCATGTTAAGGAAAGAGTAGAAAAGTCATGGGTATTTAAGAGCATAGGAGATCCTTCTTATATTTTTAGCAACTGCTAATGTACAAGTCTTGGGTAAAACAGACAGGTCTGAAAGTTTACAACAGAAAATGTAATGTGAAGCATGATTATCCCTTGTGAATCCAGAGGTTCTCCCTCCATGTGTGCAGCTGTGATCCATCTCCTGTGGCTGAGTAAATAATACTTCAGGCGGGGTAGCAAGGGGCAGCTTTAAGGACAAGTCTGATGTTGCAAATGCAATAGAAATAAGAGGCACTGGGGGGGGGGTGCAGTTGTGAATCTAATGTATATTACAAAATTAGCAAGACAGAGCTGGGAATGTGGCCAGCCAAGTGGCAGAGTGCTTGTCTGGAAAGCATGAAGCCCTGGGTTCGATTCCTCAGTACCACATACACAGAAGAAGCTGGAAGTGGCATTGTGGCTCAAGTGGTAGAGTGCTAGCCTTGAGCAAAAGAAGCTCAGGGAAAGTGCCCAGGCCCTAAATTCAAGCCCGAGGACTGGCAAAAAATAAAAGAAAATAAGATGAACAAGATTGTGGAGAGTAGAGGGATGGGTGTGAATGTTGAAAGGGGTGACATTGATCAAGACACATCATATTAATAAATTGTGTTATTAAGTGGCAACTCCTTAACTACTTAAAGATAATAATAAGGCTGTACTGAAGTGAAGAGAGAATAGAGGTGGAAAGCCAGTTTGGTTTATCAGATATTTGTTGAGGACCCACTATATGTTAGAATGCAAGTGCATCTGGAACCAACCCCTATGATGACTTTGATTCCTGCTTCTAGTCACTTTGCTATGCAATTCAGGTAGAAGTCGGCACACTTCCAACACAGAGCTCTCAAAAGGAAGAGAGAGACTTCACAAGTAAGATCTGTGGAAGAACTAGCACATGACAGCCAAGCACTGGTGCCTCATGCCTGTAAATCTAGCTACTCAGGAGGTTGGATTCTGAAGATGATGGTTCAAAGCCAGCCTGAGCAGGGAGTTCTGAGACTCTTATCTCCAAATAGCCATCAGGAAACCAGAAGAGGTTCTGTGACTCAAAGTGGTGAAGCTCTAGCCCTGAGCACCCCAGCTCCACAAGTTCAAGCCCCACAACCAACAAAAAGAAAGAGAAAGGAGTGGGACAAAGAAGAGAGGGAGGCATGGTGGGAGGGGTTCAAGGCCAGCTCAGCTCCTCTTCTCTCTCCCTTTCCCTCTCCCTGCAAAAAGTGAATAAGATTCCATTTCAACAAATAAGCTTGGCATATTAAGATGTGTCAGTATTCCCAACTACAGAGAAGGCATAGATAGGAAGATCACATCTGAAGGCCAGTCTGAACTTAAAGACTTAGCTGAAAAGTAAGGCAAAAAAAAAAGTAAATGTGGCACCTGTGGGGGGAGCACTTGTCTAGCAAGTGTAAGGCACTGAGTTCAAATCCAAGTACCACCAAAACCAGAAGTTTGGCATGGATCTCAGGGGACCCCAATCAGCAGGACGGAGCCTTTCTGGAAGCTCTGTGGCTCACTTCCTTCATTCAGTAATACTGGAATATGAAACCTATCATTGTTTCTCAAGAATATGAATGGAACTGGAGACTATACCATTCAGTAAAATAATCCAATCACAAGGAAACAATACTACATGAGTTCACCCCCTAGGTTAGGTGCCTTTAATGAATTAGCTAGATACTGTAGCAAACTGACAACTCTTTTCCCATGGTGCCTTGTAAGGTTTTCTAAACCCTGTTCTCCTTTGAGAGAGCATAGACAGGACTTGAGAACATGTCAAGTGAAAGGAACTAGGTACGGAAAGATGAATGTGGTTATGTTCCCACTCACTGGTGAAAGCTAAACAAGTGGATCACAGAATTCCTGTGCAGTAGTGGTCACTAGGGGCTAGGAAGAGTGTGAGCAGTCTGCAGGTGGTGGCTAACACCTGTAATCCTAGCTACTCAGGAGGCTGAGATCCGAGGATCGTGGTCCAAAGGCAGGAAAGTCCCAGAGACTGTTCTCTCCAACTAACCACCAGAAACTGGAAGTGGTGCTGTGGCTCAAGTGGAAGAATGATACCCTTGCTTAAGCTGAAGAGCTGAGGGACAGTGCCCAGGCCCAGAGTTCAAGCCCCATGACCAACAAACAAATAACAACAACCAAAAAACACAATTATAGGGGGAAATTAGTTCTAACGTTGTAATTCACAAAAGAGTACATGTAGTAAACAACAGTTCCTTACACATGTCAAAAAACTGGAAGAGTGGGGCTTGAAATATGGCCTAGTGGAAAGAATGTTTGCCTTGTATACATGAAGCCCTGGGTTCGATTCCCCAGCACTACATATATAGAAAAAGCCAGAAGTGGCGCTGTGGCTCAAGTGGCAGAGTGCTAGCCTTAGGCAAAAAGAAGCCAGGGACAGTGCTCAGGCCCTGAGTTCAAGCTCCAGAACTGGCAAAAAAAAAAAAAAGTCAAATAGAAATTGTGAGCAGGGGAAATTTGAGCAAAGTACAAACAGTAGAATGCGACTTCAATGGGGCAAATAATGTAGGAAGCATGTTAAGAATCTGACTTTTCCCATAGGCGCCAAATTTAAAAGCTTGGATATCTGTTTCATCCGGGTTCTGGTAAGAACTGATAAAAATTCTTATATGCGAATGGCAGAAATGACCATAGCTCTCAAAATAGCTTCTGTGATCATGGAACATAGATTTCCTCCTTTGTACATCTCTAAAGTGGCTGTCTATGCAGTTACTTGTTAGAACTTACTCTAATCTCTGCACACTTTGGGCTCTAAACTGACATGGTTGTCTTTTCCTAAATGAATGTAAGTCATGTCTCAACTTATTTCTCAGATTTAGGCAGAAGAGACGACTGTGGTATTGACATACTCTTGTAGCAACATCTTGTGTACAATTATAATGGTAATTATTTAAACATAAGAAGGCATTTTAATGGTCAAATGAATTTAGATCAAAACAGTCACAACCTCTTAAAGAATCTTGCTAAGGTCACATAGGAGGTGGCAATGCAGCAAACTGAATCAACTCTTTCATCAGCTCTGAGGGTGTGCTCACCAACACAAGGGTGTGGATACAGCCATAAAAACGTTACCTGACTTTTATCACACCTTCGCCTTTTCAAAATCTCCTCATTAGGTATTGAGAAATCTGAAAATGAAATCGCACAATTCCACTCCTATGAGGTGCCTGAAAATTCCAGAAAGAGTCTGAAGTATTAAGGAAATAGA